>NC_063178.1:28771304-28875049 GCF_023159225.1 Perognathus longimembris pacificus
CATTCAGTTTTCCTGGACAGCCCATTTATTTTTATGTTTGTAATTTTTTTTGTTTTTATTTTTTTCCTTTATTGTCAAAGTGAAGAACAGAGGCATCACAGTTTCATCTGTAAGGCAGTGAGTACATTTCATGTTCAACTTGTTACCTCCTCCCTTAGCCCTCCCCACCTCCCCTTCCTCTTTCCCTGTCCTGGCCATAAGTTGTAGCATTGGTTTAAACCAAATGGTTTTGTAAATATTGCTTTTGGAATCATTTGTCTTTTTATCCTCTATCTCTCAATTTTGATATTCCTTTTCCCTTCCCTAGTTCTAATATATGTATATACATATCCAGAGTAATTAGATGAGATACAATGATAGCAGGGGTATAACCACTGGAAGAGAGAAACAAAAAAAAATAACCCCCTGAAACAGTACAGTTCACATGGCATGTTGAAAATAATTACAACAATGATATAGCACTTGTTCCCATAACGTGGTGTTCATTTCACTTTGCATCAACTTATGTGTTCATTAGGGCATAGCTACTGAGCTATTGTGATCTTCTGCTATGACTAGCCTAAACATGTACTAATTATTCCCTGTGAGAGAAACCATAGAGTCCATGTTTCCATGGGGCTGGCCCACTTTAATTAGTATAATTTTTTCCTAGTCCTGCCATTTCCTTATGAATGGGGCAATGCCATTCTTTCTGATAGAGGCATAGAATTTCATTGTGTATATGTGCCACATTTTCATGATTCACTCATCTACTGAAGGGCGTTTGGGTTGGTTCCATTTTTAGCAATGACAATTTGTCCTGCGATGAAGATTGTCCACATATTATTTTTTAAAGTCCTCAGGTTTTTTACATATGAGTGTTTCCTCCAAAGACTTTTGTTTGTGCTTCATGGGAACAAAAATTGTCTTAAATCATAATAGTCAAAATAGCATTTTCTTGTTTTTCAAAATATATATTTATTTCATAAAATGGTGGACCCTTGTTGATTAAATAGTTCTACTTGTAGTAGTCTTGTTGTGAATTAAATGAAAAAAAATTATTTTGAGTTTAACATGATTTATATAAAATATATTTTTATTTTATTTTAAATAGTCATTACATAAAATTACACTTGGTTTTTTGTTTTGTTTTTTTGGCCAGTCCTGGGGCTTGGAATCAGGGCGGGAGTACTGTCCCTGGCTTCTTTTTCCTCAAGGCTAGCACTCTGCCACTTGAACCACAGCACCACTTCTGGCCATTTTCTATATATGTGGTGCTGGGGAATTGAACCCAGGGCCTCATGTATGTGAGACAAGCACTCTGGCCACTAGGCCATATTCCCAGCCCCTAATATTACATTTGGAATTCAACTTACCCAGTTGTGTTTTCCAGGTAACAGAGTAGCTTGAAACAGAAATTTCCTTTTTTTTTATACTTATTTATTGTCAAAGTGATATACAGAGAGGTTACAGTTTCATATGTTAAGCCCTGGGTTTCCCTCTCCCCCAATGAGTTGTTCGGTTTGTTTACACCAAATGGCTTTGCAAGTATTGCTTTTGGAGTCATTTGTCTTTTTTGTTTTTTTGGGGGGTCCAGTCCTGGGCCTTGGACTCAGGGCCTGAGCACTGCCCCTGGCTTCTTTTTGCTCAAGGCTAGCACTCTTGCTACTTGAGCCACAGCGCCACTACTGGCCGTTTTCTGTATATGTGGTGCTAGCGAATCAAACCCAGGGCTTCATGTATATGAGGCAGGCACTCTTGCCACTAGGCCATATCCCCAGCCCCATAATTTGTTTTTTAATCCTTTGTCTCTCGATTTTAATATTCCCTTTCACTTCCCTAGTTCTAACACCAGTATCTACAATATCCAGTGTATTCAGATGAGTACACTGAGATACAAGAGGATCGTCAACAAAAGAAGCTACGGTTTCACATGGCATGTTTAATTTAATGTAATTACAACAGTGATATAACAGTCATTTCTATAACATGGAGTTCCTTTCACTTAGCATCATCTTATGCATTCATAGGGGGATAGCTATCAGGCTTTTGTGATCCTCCGCTGTGACTAGCCTAAACCTGTGCTAATTATTCCCTATGTGGGAAACCATAGAGTCCATGTTTCTTTGGGTCTGGCTCACTTCACTTAGTACAATTTTTTCTTTTTCACTGAAGATTTATTTCTGTCTTCTGTATATAAGTGATGACTTTGGTTCTCCCGTGTCTGGGTTCATGTGTACATCCCCAATCTTCCTCGTGATAGGTCCATGACCTTTTGGTGAGCATACACAAGGATCTAGAAAGATCTTGCCATGCTATTAACAGTTTGATCATGGCCTTCCAATAAAGAGAGTCTATTGGCTGGTAGCATTATGATTAGCTTTGTTATCTTTACTATTTGTTATCTTTACTATTTTTAAGTAGTACTATTTTTAACTAGTTGTACAAAGAGATTTCAATTCGACATGTCAAATTATGATACAATGCATATTAAATAATCTTATACTTTCTACCAGCTCTCCCTTTTGTCTCAAACACATCCATTCCCTCAAGTTACCTAGTTCCAGTCTCACATATGTACATTAAGTATCATGATGGTATTTGCCTACCCTTCTTCTGTCCATTCATCTGCACCACTCTCTTCAATCTCTGATAAAACATATTTCAGCTTGTTGGTATTCATTTTATTTAACTGTCAGTTTTTCAAAAGAAATATACCATTGAAAATCTTACCTGAAGTCCTTCTTTAGGTCATTTTATTTTTTCTCTTGCCTTATTGCTTTGGATATGAATTCCAGTACAATTTGAAAAAGGATGGAGAGAACAGTGTAGCTGGTTTGTTGAAATACAGATTGCAAGTTATTTCTTTATGATGTTTGTTATATCACTTATACTCACTGTTATCTCACACTTTAACCTTAGTTATACCCATTTATATATAATACATACATATATATTTAGACTCATGTGTATTTTTCTATATGTTTATGATTTAGATCAAACTTCCACATATGAGATAAAACATATGCCCCTTTACTCTCTGAGCCTGATTATTTCATATAAGGTAATTTTTTCCTGGTCCATTCATTGCTCTAACAATAGATGAGTAAAATTTCATTGTGTGTGTGTGTGTGTGTGTGTGTGTGTGTGTGTGTGCACATGTGTGCACTTTGCGGGTTGTATACTCACCTTGTATATTCTGGATATTAACATTTCATAACAAGTATAGCTGACCAAGATCTCTCATTGTGTTGCCTATATTTTTAGTTAATTAACCATATTCTTTGCTAGACAAAGACTTTTTAGCTTGATGCAATTTCTTTTGTCAATTCTATTTTCAATTTTTTTTTGCCCTCAGAATGTTACTCAGGCATTTCCTGTTTATGCTATTTTTTATTCTGTATATCCTAATTATCTTTTTAGTAACTGCAAGATTTCAGGGCTTGCATTCAGATTTTGGGTCTATTTTGTGTTGATATTATAGGGTGACAAGTATTGTTCAGATGGATGTCCAATTTCTAAACCCAATTTCTTGAAGATGGTGCCTTTCGTTCTACAAGAACTTTAGCTTCTTTATCACTGTCTGATGGCTGTAGTTATCTATGGTTAGTCCCTTGTTCTTCAGGTCTGCTTTTGTGCCAGTATCAAACTGTTTTTGTTACTGTGTTGTGGTACTGCTTAAACTCTGAAGTTATGATACGTTTAACATTTCTTATCCTATGATTGATTTTGCTATTTGTGACTGTTTGTTGTTCCATATGAATTAGCTTGTTGTTTTCTTAATGATTGTGAAGGATTACATTAAAAATTTGATGTTTATTGAAGTATTTCTGTAAATCATATTGGACAGTATAGCCAAATCCTTTGATATTGATCCTGACAATCCATGAACATTTGCTGACGTTTATTCCTCAGTATTTTTGAGGCTATTCAATATACAATTGTCTACCTTATTTCTCTTCTATCTGTTCTTCATTGTTGGTATACAGGAAAGCTGTTGATTTTTTAATCAGTTGATTTTATATCCTGCTTATATTCCAATGGTATTTATTAGATCTAGGAACTTGGTGGTTAAGTAGTTATGGTTGTTTAAATATACAATCATATGGGATAGTTTGACTATTTACTTCCCTCTTTAGGTCATGTAATGTTTTTCTCTTATTGCTTTGGATATGATATCAGTACAATTTGAAAAGGGAAAGGAGAGAGTAGACATGTGAAGCTTGGCTTGTTTGTTGGAATGGAGATTGCAAGTTATTTCTTTATGATGTTTTGTATATCACTTATACTTGCAGTTATATCACATTCTTCACCTTAGTTTTACCTATTTTTATGATTTCTCATTAGTTCAGACTTAATAAAGGCTTTTTTGTTTACCTTTTAACAGAACTTTATGTTTGACTGATTGTGTAGTTCATTTAGGCTCTAGTTCATCTATTCTGGTATAATTTTTATTATTTCTAGCCACTTCATTCTTTGTTCCTAATTTTAGAAGAAATGAATTTGATTTTTTTTCTCTCCTGTGTTATGTTGGGTGTAAGTGTGTCATAGATAGTATAATGTTGAGTTATGTTCCTCCAGTTCCTAACTTCTCTAAATCTTTTACCATAAAGGGATTTGGGGTTTCATCAAAGGCTTTTGGGGCATCGATTTGATGTTCCTGTATTTCTTGTCCTTGTATTTGTTAATGTGCTTATTCATTAACTTGTTGATTTCAAATTGTAATATTAATGAATTTACTTATTAGAACAGCCTTGTATATCTGGCTAAAACCAACTTGATTATAGTGTATGGATATTTTCTTTATGATTGAGGAATTCAGTTAGTATGTATTTTACTAAGGAGGTTTTTTGTGTTTATTGTAGTTATAGGTGTATATTTTTTCCTTTTCTTTTTTCTTTTTTGTCAATCCATCCTCCAGTTGTGTGATCAATGATTCTGGCTTCAGCAATTGAATTTTAGTAGAAACTCCTCATTATATTTCTTGGAAAAGTTTGAGAATTTGATTTTTTACCTTTTGTAAACATACTATAGATTCAGATGTGAATCTATTGAATCTTCATTTCCACCACTTTTTAGTTTGTTGGAGTAAACATTGCAAAGGTTAATCTCTTATGATATTTGGAATACCATTCATTTGTTGTTATATCACATGTGAACCCTAGTTTTATACATTTTTATAATTTCTCTTTTGGGTAGATTGGTTGTGGGCTTGTTTTGTTTACCTTTTGAAAGAACTAAGTTTTTGTTTTTTGGTACCTTGTTTGGTGCCTTCTTTCATTCTCTAGTGCATTTATTTCTGCTGTAATCTTTCTTATTTCAATCCATCTACTGGATTTGATTTGACTTGTTTTTATTTTTCTAAGATCTTCACATGTATAATTAGGATCTAAGATGTCTGTATTTAGTTGTGGCATTATGGCAACAAACTTCCATTTTAGAACTGCCTTTGCAGTGCCTCAAAAGGCATAGATGGCACAAACCTGTAATCTTAGCTACATAGGAGGCAGAAAATTGCTGATTGTATTTGGAAGCCAGTAAAGAGTAGCTCATTAGATTCTTAAGAAAAAAAAAAAAAAAACACCTGTATTGTTATTGTAAAGGTGAAATACAGAGGGGTTACAGTTAGGGAAGTTAGATAAAGAGTGCATTTCTTTTTGAACTATGTCATGCCCAGTTCTAGTCCATTAGATTCTTATGTCCAATTAACCAGCCAATAAAGCAGGAAGTGGAGGTTTGGTGCAAGTGGTAGGATAGGGTCCCAAGTTCAAGCCCCAATACCACACAAAAATTATCTGTATCCATTATTTTAAATATTTTCTCTGGTTTTATTCAGCTTTAAATTCTAATGTTATTTCCTTATGTTCTTTAGGGTACATTGTCTTATTTCCTGAGACTTTCTTTATGACCTAGTATATGATCTATTAGGTAGAATGTTTTACTTGGTGCTATGAGGAATGTGCATTATGCAATAGCTGGATGAAAAGTTTATGTACTTGTTTTTTAGTTCCAAATGTTCTAGGATGTCATTTTTTTTCTTTAAAAAATTTTTTTTCCAAATTTTTATTATCAAACTGATGTACAGAGAGGTTACAGTTTCATATGTTAGGCATTGGATACCTTTCTTGTACTGTTTGTTACCTCATCTCTCATATCCCCCCCTCCCTCTTAGGATGTCATTTAAATCTGACCTTTCTTTGTTGAGTTTTTTCCTAGATGGTATATACATTGGTGAAAGTAGGTGTCAGAGGCTCAGATTATCATGTTGTGATGTGTATGTTTCAAAAGCATAATATTGTTTGTTATAGTTTTTGTTCACACACTGAAAAATCAATGTGATGTGATATCAATTTTTATCAAATAGAAGTTTCACTAGTCTATCCTATGAGAGGGATATTAGTTCCAATAATTTTTTCCAAAGTTTTGCTCTAAGGAAGTTATTTTTTGTGTTGTTTTGTGCCTAGATATGTCTCTTGTAGAAAACTGATGGATAAATCTTTACTTTTACCCAACTTTTCTGTATCATTTGATTCTAATAACTTATTTTAAAAACCATTTAATTGTCTAAACATGGTGTGGCCCTCTAGAGGGGGCCTGGATCCGGGGACTATAGTGGCATAAATCAGGACAGGGGGGATATAGGGATAAAGGGACCCATACATATTTTATTTTAGGAAGGCCAGCACTTATATGCTGTTTTAGAAATAGGGTCCTAGTTCAAACAGAAAGATATATACCACAAGATAAGACTGGTCAAGACAAGGCTACCTTTATCAGTACATCATAGGATAAGACTGGTCAAGGCAAGGCTACATTCATCACCTAATTACTGTTTGTGCTATGCTAACTCTCTTAACAATAAAACTCCCTCCACACAACAAAACCCTCTACCCGTGTAGCTGTGTCAGTCAATCTGCCAAGGAATTCTCTTATCTGGAGAGGAATGTCTCATGACCAGATGGTTTGCTTGCCATCAGACACAGAAGTGCCTCAGAAGAGGTGTTCCCCTCTGGGTCCCCGGTGTTCCAAGGGATGTTGGCAGATCTTTGCCAAGGCTGAGGCCACCACAGGTCAGAGAATCATTCCACCACAATTCCCTCTTCATCTGTTTTTCTCTGCAGCCTCTTAATGAGTAAGTCTAAGCGCAGTGAGTAAAATATCAGAAGATTTACTCTTAGCAAATCACTGCATTTCTCTTATGATAGAACAGCATCCTAAGGCAAAATATATAAGTATTAAGGCAATAAAAGCACTTCCTACACTGTGTGTAATACTTTGCCACCATCCCCTTGGGTTTCATTCTTCTACAGTCTTCGCTAGTCCCTGGGCTATCTCATAGACAGAAGAGGCTTTGGGTAATTCCTTTTGAAAAGCCTCAAAAACCTTCCTGTACAAATGATTTTAGCATTTTTTTTAGTCTCATTCACCAGGGCTTGCTAGTTTTAACAAAACATTTTAGCACCCTAAATACTTTCCTGCTGAATATAGGTAGGTGTGGGTCCCCTGGAGTGAAACTGAGCCCACCCAGTACTTGACTGTAGTCTTTACCCAATTTTAGCTAGGAGCATTTTATAGTTTTAAATTACTCTTAAGTGAAGATTAGCCAGTTGTTTGAACCAGGTTCTCAGCAGCCTGCCATTTTGTGGGAGAATTAATGTCTCTGACCAAGAGGAAGACTTAGCCTCGGCACAGTCACTTCAATGCCGGTCAGCATACTGACAGGCTCCTGGGAACATATTCCCAGTTAGAAGTTTCTTTGTGTCTGTGGGCCAAAGGATGCCGCCTTTTGTCAGGAGAATCTCCCCTTCCCCCATACAAAGTCTCCCTGAGGAGACTGGTTTGCACAGCTGCCTTTAGTGATAGTTACTCATTATAGATAGGATAGCTTCTTCTTAGCAAATCGCAAATTCCCTTCTCAATAATCTGGATAGTTTCTTCCCATAGTAAACAGAGAAATCTCCTCTAGGTGCATAGAGCCCTGGTCAAGGTGCGGAACAAATAGTAGCTAAGTAGTAAATAGTTTGGCCCTAAATAAGTAAACTGTCTTTGAAGCAGTAAAATTTTGTAGTAGATAAACTTCTATGTTAGTGTCCTTCCTCCCAGAAATGGCGTTCCTCAAATTCTTGTAGTTATAATGGATAATATGCTGTGTTAACCTTTACCCTGAAACTTGTAAGCTGATTTCTAATGATATATGCTGTGTTAACCTTTGCCCTGAAAATTGTGAATTGATTTCTAATGATATATAAACCCTGGCCCTCCTGAAATAAAGTTCATGCCCAAATAGACCAAAACATCACAGGAACCTTGTTAACACACCCATATGTCTTTTCCACATTATTCTTTACTCGTTCCCAGACTTCCAAGTCTAAGATATCATTCTCTGGGAATCAAGGATTATAATCCAATTTACCTTGGGCTCTGGGGATCTGACTTGTCCCAATGTTTCAAGAGGCCTGCCAGTGGGGAGCCATCATGAACTATGGGAATAATGAAGCATCATGGTGGTCTGTCATTATCTGCTGCCATGTTATATTCACTACTTTTTTTCCCTTCTTCAGTGGTTTACCACAGTGAGGAGACAAGTAGTTAATACAGAAAATTGGTAGCAAAAACAGGGTTACTGCTGTAGTTATTCCTGAGGATTTGGTTGGGAAATCTTGGGAATTGTTTTGGAGAAAATATTTTCAATAATTTTGAGATGTTGGATAGAGATGCTCTAGATGGCTGTCAGCTGAACTTAGTGAGCAAATCTGTAGGGATCTAAGGAAATCTGAGTATAGTAGAATTGCAAACAATAAAAATTCCTTAGGTTTTAAATTGAAGAACGACACACTGGAATTTGTATTAGTAGACCATCTTGAGCAATATTTTCCTGGTTCCACCTGCCCAAACTCTTGAGTATACTGTATTGATAATCCAGGGAGATACTGATAGTATAAGAGTATGTAAAAGACCTTGATGTTAAATTTAATAATAGTAGAATTGAGACTTTGATAGAAACTTTGGAAGTGTGGATGAAATATAGTTTGTGATATGAAATGGCCACGAGACTTCTGAAGCCTATAAAAGCATGTCCATTTAAATGGTTACTCACAGTTCATAGACTGCAGAATTTGATACCAATCAGCAGGAAAGTATTTAGTGTGCTAAAATGTTTTTTAAAAACTTGCATGCCCTGGTGAATGAGACTAAAAAAAAATGCTAAAATCATTTATTAAAGGTTTTGTCTTAAATTTTGGTCATTGCAAGAGTAAGACTTGCAAAATACCTCTTGCCACTGAAAAATGTATAGTCAATATTCATTTTGTACTAATTAGGTATTATTAACAGAAACTCAATAATCCAACCAAAAATAGAAAGATTGGGTGGCTATATAATTTCAGCCACCCATTTATTCACCTAAGGTAGAAAATTGTTTGGCTATTAATGTTATACTGGTAATATAAAAATTGATGGCCAATAAAACATTTTAAAATTAATACATGTAGATTGCCAAAATAAAGACAGCACTAATCACTCTTCTTCTTCCATGATAACAGACCATGCAAAAATACCTGTTAAATTGTGGATATAAACATTTTAGAAATATTTGTGAAAATAAATGCCTGCAAATCTATCCACTTTAAAAACAGTTTTGAGGGCTGGGAATATGGCCTAGTGGCAAGAGTGCTTCCCTCATATACATGATGCCCTGGGTTCGATTCCCCAGCACCACATATATAGAAAATGGCCAGAAATGTTGCTGTGGCTCAAGTGGCAGAGTGCTAGACTTGAGCAAAAAGAAGCCAGGGACAGTGCTCAGGCCCTGAGTCCAAGGTCCATGACTGACCAAGAAAATAAAAATAAAATCAGTTTTGAAAGATACTAAATGATGGAGATCAACAGTAGGTTATAGGGAATTAAACAAGGTACTAAACTCTCAGGTGCTGTCCCAAATGTAGAAAAATGTAGTCATAAAATAACAAAAATACTAGGGTAATATTTAACATTGACATTGGGGGAAGTCCCATCAATGTTTCAGACGTGGTTTGCTTAGGTTGGATTGGTATAGTCAGAATTCCATCCACATAGAATTAATTCCATTAAAGAGAGAATTGTTTAAAAAACTGTAAAGTTCTTTGTAATACTTGTAGTTAAATATGCCCAGGAGCATACAGTTTCTATAGGAAAACCCCAAATAATATTAACTTATAAAACTGGCTATGTAGGGCTGGGAATATGGCCTAGTGGCAAGAGTGCTTGCCTTGTATACATGAAGCCCTTGGTTCGATTCCGCAGCACCACATATATAGAAAGCAGCCAGAAGTGGTGCTATGGCTCAAGTGGCAGAGTGCTAGCCTTGAGCAAAAAGAAGCCAGGGACAGTGCTCAGGCCCTAAGTCCAAGATCTAGGACTGGCCAAAAGAAAAACAAAAACAAAAAAAATGGCTATGTAAATATCTCAGTAATAGGACTTTTAATAATTTTCCACATTGCTCCTTAATCATATCATACTTAGATGATAATATAATATCATCAGGAAAGAGGAGGGAAATCCAGGTGCATAGAGTAGCAAGTATTTGAGAAACTTGGCTAGAGAAGGTGAATTGTTAATGAGGAAAAGACAATGAGACCAGATATGAAATGCAAATTTTAGTAGTTTTCCATGGTCCTCAGATTCCAGAGAGAGATAGAGAAGACAGAATTACGATTATTAGACACACCCATATCTAACCAAGAAGCACAAGGCAGATAAGATAATTTAGTTATCATAGACAACATTTCATATTTAAATATCATAGTAACAACTATATGTAAAATGATAAATCACAGTTCTTCACACAGGGAGCAGAATTGCAACAATGCAGTAAGAACAAGAAAAGGGTATATATTGCTGCCTTCCAAGGAAAACAGTAGACTTTTCAACACTCATGGCTCAATTGAAACTGCATATCATGATGGCACGAGATCACGGCACCAGGTCACTAGTTCCACACAGATTATACAGAAATAGATTTCCATATGTATCAAACAGGTACATATATTTTTTCTCCAATCAGAATTACTCCAGATTTCTCAACAGAGACCATGAAAGCAAGTACATGTATTTTGAAAATGTATTTTGAACTGCTGACTAGCAAGAGACCTACTAAGATATAGTGTAAGGTACCTTTGCTCCAGTGAGTAGAGTTGAGTCCTGAAGAAGTGGCTGGTATTCAGATTGATCAAAAGTGATTATCTGAATAGCCGGGCACTGGTGGCTGGTGCCTGTAATCCTAGCTGTTCAGGAGGCTGAGATCTGAGAATCTTGGGTTGGAGCCACCATGGCTAGACAAAGCCCAGAGACTCTTATCTTCAATTTACCAGCAAAATGTTACAAATAAAGGCATGACTCCAATGGTACAGTGCCTGGTGTGAGTTCAAGCCCATTTACTGACACAAAAGTGTCTGCCTGGAATACAAAGAAGGGATGCTAGCTTGAAAGGGCCAGCCAGGGCTCCTCATCGAGGAGAAGATGCACAAGATGGAGAGAGACTTGCCGGAATTCATTCTGAGGGCAGGGCATATCCACCCCCAAACTGGGAAATGGGGTCCTGCCTGGTCAAACAACCTCCATCATGGCTGATTGAGATGAATCAGCGCAGAGTAAGACTTGCCAGGATTCATTCCGAGGGCAGGGCATATCCACCCCCAAACTGGGAAATGGGGTCCTGCCTGGTCAAACAACCTCCATAATGCCTGGTTGAGACGGGTCAGCCCCCGTGGCCCTGGATAGCAGCATACCCCAACCCTCAGGACAACATGAGCCTCATGGAGTAAGGTACCTCACTGTCTGCACCGCATGCAGAAATCATTGCTGTGGTACTTGCAGTCAGACAGTCCTTACTTGAGAACAGGCCATATGTATTTAAGGCTCATGGGCTGTCACAAATGGTACAGCCTTGGGATCACACAAAAGGACACAGAATATTTATGAAATCAGTGGCAAAGCTATAGTCATGCCAATTATTAGAAAGAATTACAACAACCCCACAAAGAGTTAGCATGCACAAATTGTCATATCAAATGTTTAATTTAGACACAGCTACATGTTACAACCACATATTACAGTAGATATATATTAATACAAAGCATTAAGGTAAAGAGCAAAATATTATAACTCATAGTGCACAAATGATAACCACAGACCTACTCATTAATCTAGAACACATATAGGAAAAGGAAGATGGCAGAAGTAAAATTCCTAAGCTACCAAGTACTAAAAGTAAAGCAAAGAGAGAGGTGACAATGAAAAAAGGTTTGTAAACTAAAATTGCACCTCTGGAGACTTTAACTACAAAGAAGGTATGAGCAGCTGTAGAATATCTGAAGGAAGGGATAAACTAGAATGTAGCTTGGAAAAAAATAGTGACAGTATAAGGATGTAGGGAATGTAAAATCTTTTTTTTTTTTTGCCAGTCCTGGGCCTTGGACTCAGGGCCTGAGCACTATCCCTGGCTTCTTCCCACTCAAGGCTAGCACTCTGCCACCTGAGCCACAGCACCCCTTCTGGCCGTTTTCCATATATGTGGTGCTGGGGAGTCGAACTGAGGGTTTCATGTGTAGGAGGCAAGCACTCTTGCCACTAGGCCATATTCCCAGCCCAGAATGTAAAATCTTATTGATAAAAATTACATACAGTAATCAGAATACAGAAAGTTAACATAATAAATACTTTAAAACCATATCTAATAAATTGGTGATAACTTGAATATCTTAATATACAATATGTATTTTATGCATGTAAAATATTTCATAGAACAAAATTTGGAATTAACATGTCAGCTACTTTCAAATTTACCATGTGAATACATTGTATAGGAGCAATGCATCATTAATGTCCACAAAAGTATGCAGTAACAAGGGTACCCACTTATACATAATTAGGCTAAGCTTTAGCATCAGTGAAATCAGCAGCAGCTTTCATAAACATTGCACTAATGGTGTGACATGCTGCATATTGTCCCCCAGGATAATAAAATGTGGCCAGGAAATCTATTTTTCAGCACAGGCAGTGCCACACCTATGCAATTGAATTGGGGTATGGAAATTGTATTTACCCTAGGAGAATGTAGAGAACAATTTAATAATTCAGTATAAGGGAATTATAATAATTATCAGAATTTCCAACTTTGAAAATAAGCCTGCTTCAGGCATGTTTTAATCTGAATCAGAGAAAGAAACTTCAAAGGTAGCCCACACTCCTATTTCAACAAGCCAGTAGTAATTACAAAAAATGGGAAACAAAACACCTAATATACTACCATAGAAGGTACTAGCCAATGCAAATAATTAACATGCAATATGCCCAGAGTAAGTCATGGCTCAGGAGATAAAAATACCTATTGAGCAATGGGAGCAAAGAAACCATTAAAACAAAAACTTAATGATTTCAGCTGAAGTAGCTAGGTTCAGAAGTGAATCATTGGCCATAGAGAAATCCATACTGCCCTTTGGACTACTGTGGCCATAACAGCAACACTGTCACACCTGAAATAGATGAACACCTGTAGTCTTAGGTGCATCTGTAGCATTCCTGTTTGTCTGAGCCCTAATGTCTATGCCATGCTAAAATAGAATAGAGTTGCCAGTTTTGTGGTGTCTTATGCATACTCATTTATTTCACCATAACTAACTTCATAATCTTGCCTTCTAAGGCAGCATTATGGCTCAACTATTACTAGTATACATGTACCTACAACTAGCATAGTCACTAACTCTATAATGACTAAACCAACAAAATGAAATCACTAGGGAAGTCACTAATGGGACCTATTATATAGTAGAAATATTCATGTGATATGATCCTTTATTATCCTTTGGAACCTGGTTATCAGATGTTCCTTCATCTCAGCAAATAAAGACTGCTGCAGTCAAACGACATATCCTGTAAATGAAAAGTGTTTCCAGATATAACGTATGTTTTACTTAGAGATCACATCATGAACCAGCCACTGGAAAACATATGTTCGAATAGAATTAAATTCAGCTTGCTGGAAATCATGATATTAATGATTGGTAAGAGAAGCATAGTTGCTAATGCATCTAATTGGATATATTTCCAAACAGGAACAAGTTAGGAATGTTGAGAAAGCACAGAATAGTGTGTTAAAATTAGCCACCCTGACTTTTCTTAGCTGTGAAATTGCATATTTTCAGCCTTACATAGTGATTTGAACCATTCCAAATGAGTATTCATTTAATGCCTATGGCCTCTAACATTATCTCTATTCTGAGAATTATATTAAAAATGAAAATGTACCTAAAAATTCATACCACATGTAGTAGTTTGAATAGTGTTATAGAGAAAAAGTATAGTTAGGTCCTGTTGGACCTGGGTAACTGCAACCGTATTCAGGACACAGGAGATGCAGAGGTGAGTGGGCCAATGCATACTTTATTTCAGGAAGGCCAGGGTTTATATAGGGTTAGAAATCAATTCACAACTTCAAGAGTAAAAATTAATACAGCATGGTATCCATATAGCTACTGCAAGGCTACTACAAAGGGTGGCTACTACAAAGGGCTTCGTTATTACAAAGATTGTTGATACTAAAACAAAGGATTAAACCAGTCAAAGCAGAGCTCTATCACTTAGCTACTATTTCTTGGAGACTAATTATCTTTGACCATGACTTCTCTATTTACTGTGAAGAGACTTCCTTATTTACTGTGAAAAGCTTTTGCTAAAGCAGCTAGGCAAGCAAGTCTCCCCAGTGAGGCTCTGTACAGGGGAAGAGTCTCATGACAAGGTGGCTTCCATTGGCCATCAAACACAGGAGACTTCTTTAATGGAGATTTTTCCCCATAGGCCTATTAGTTTGCTAATAAGGCATCAGAACTTCTGTGCCTAGGCTAAGTTTCTGCTCAGAGAAGTTATTCTCCCACAATTCCCCCTTTATTTATTATTTTTCTACAGCTGCTTCTCTAGTAAGCTTAAGAGCAGTGAGTCAAATATCAGAAGATCTATTCTTAGCAAAATGCTTCATTACTGCTTTGATAGAACATTATCCTTGAGGTGCCAGACTTTGAAGTCAGGCCCCACCACCTGAACCCCATTTTAGAATTGAACCCTGAGCCAATCAGATTTGTACCTGTGTTCTAATCTTGCTTGCACAGCTGATTGTTGTAACCTTGTTCTTTGCTTTTATAAGCCCTGTGTGATCACAGCTCGGGGCTCCCTCCTAACCTCCGCTGTGTTGGTGGGTAGGACGAGGCCCGAGTTGGCAGCTCATTAAATAAAGCCTTGCCTTGCCTTGCTTTTGCATTTCGGAGTGTCTGAATCTCGGTGGTCTTCTATGGGGTGGTCTTGCGACTTGGCACAACAATCCTAAGGTAAAAACATGTAAGTATTAAGGCAATAGAAGCACTTCCAACACTATGTGTAATACTTTGCTACCACCCCCTGGGGTCTAATCCTTCTAAGGTCTAGGCTACTTTCTGCTGGTCCCTGGGCAATCTCATCAATAGAAGACACATTTGGTAATTCCTTTTGAAAAGCTTTAAAAACCTCCCGGTATAAAATTTGCTCAAAGAACCATTTATCGTGCCTCCATCTATAAGCATTTGTATATTATTCCATTCACACTCAGAGGCATTATATTTATAAGGTGTTACACAGACATGACTAGAATTACAATCACAGGTAAAAACAATCATTGCTGCAAAGCCAGATATTTCTGTCCAAGCCAGAACACCCCTCCTTTGATGGCTTCAATCTCATCTTGAAAGTGGGCACTTACTTCCAGCTGATGTTGTCATAAATTGTGGGAGTCCTGGTGCCAATGCACCATAAAGTCATGAGTTTGTACAGATTGTCCCAATGCGGCTCTGGATATCGCTGCGGTAGTAGCAATGGCAATCAATTCCTAAGAGTCCTGTGGTAATCAGTCCAATTGCACGACGACTCCTCTTCAAAAGCTGCTTGAAAAAGCACATTACTAGTCCTTGTACAGGTCCTTCAGACCAGGGACAATGCATTCGAACAGGCACCCAAAGTGAGTGGTGCTGGGTCAAAATCATGATTCTATCTTGACACAGTAGGGGTGCACAGGGTGAAGATGTAGATGCTTCCAGATGACTGTCAGGCCATCCTCCATCTTAACCCAAATAGGATGAGCAGGGGCCCTGGTGGCAGTAGGCAGCAGGGTCTCCCAGTAGCTCCAATAGAATGTCACACCTCCTTCTGGGCTGCCTGCAACTTTCTGCATAGACTGGTTAAAGAAGCTAGGTTATAAAGCCTGACTTGTACAAAATCTACTATTTTCCTGGTTGCTTTTTAAGTACACTGGCTTTTGCAAGCTTGCATCCCACTGAATTTCAAAACAACTTTAGGCAATCAATGGCCCTTGGGTAATTTTGCCAGGGCAATAAGTTTTAGTAATCAGACATTTTTAATAAGGCTAGAATTTTTATGCAAACAATAGAGAGGTGGCTAATTTCCACAAATGATGCTGGCGAGGAAATAACCTGTTTTCTAGGGCAAGGCCAGGCCGGGGGTCACTAAAGCCTGCTCCAAACCATCCTAAAAGCTGTTTAGCAGACATGAGTTGGACATGTTCATAGATAAAGCAGGGTCACAAGATGGGTTATATTTGGTGCAGTTTTGTAACCACACACCAAAAGGTCCCCAGTCATACCAAATTTGTTGGGATGTATTCCATATACTTGGAAAAATTCTTTGACGTGCTTCCCAAGGCCTTTCAGTAAAATTCAAGTTTAGATAAGTAAAAATGTCACATTTAGGCAGGCCAGCAGGACTAGAATAATTGTCTACCTTATAGGTGTGAGATCCCACAGACCAAGAAGACAGTCTAACCAGCCAAGTTCTACTGGAATTATATGAACCTCCATGTTGAATCCAATATTAATATCTAAAGGGATAACATGGAGAACAGCCTAGATAACTTTAGAGAACTGAGCATAAGAGAAGTTAAAAGATTGTCCTTCTTCCATAGGAAAGACTGGAATGCCAGACCCATAAGGGGGAAAGAGTAAGTCATAAATAGATGTCGAAACAGAGAGAGGGGCTTCTGTACATAAATATGGATGCAATTAAAGGAGGGTTAGAAATATAGGCCCAATGCATTACCCCTGATGTAGCCCCTACAGGTTATCAGTGTACACCTGTCCGTTAGAATGGCCTTATCTCTTGGATGAGAATGTCTTACCCTGGTCTTGATGCACAGGGGTGTTTGTTAATGGATCCACTGGAGCAGGTGCTAGAAAGATGGGCTATCTTCTGTAGAATCATAAGCATACCCTTGCCCCTGGAGTATTATCTCCCCTGGAACACAATCGAGCCCCACACCCAATCAAGTCCAGACAGCCTGTGGCTTGTTTAACAAAGGCATTTCTAAAAAGTGGTGCTCTGCTCTGGCCATTTTATCTCCTTAGAGGCAAATTTTAAAAACTGAGAACAAATAAAGAACAAATATTGCTTCCTCAATAATGGCTCAGGCTATTTCATAAAGACGTTTCATAGAACTCTCATGCCCTTCAGTACTATCCATATTCCCCCTTTTTTATTTTTTTGAGCTTGTTTTACTACACCTTGACCTTGAGGATTATATTTAATTCATGTAAGATATCATGAAATTTTAAGGGTAGCATGTTCTTTTGCAGAAGCAAAAGAGACTAAAGCATCTACTTGAGAATTACCATATGTCATAGGACCTGGCAAATTAGAATGAGCATGAATGTGAACTGTAGTGCTGTCTTTGGCGTAACAGGCTTTGTAAATGTTTAAATAGTGAATCTAGTAGGGGTTTTATTTGAGAAATAACAGAAGACTATATATTGCATAAAACGTGCAACATAGGCAGTCAGTGGTTAAGTTAAAGGGTATTAAGAAATTCTGTAAAGCATATATAACAGCCTGTAACTCGTTGTGCCGACTGCTAAGGAGGGAGAAAAACTTGATGTCTATCTTTTATCCAAAATGTACTTTTGTTATATTTAGTAGTATCTACAAAGACATTTGGAATATTTAGAATGGGCTCAGAAAGTGAAATATTATCAATAATATAAATTTGCTTTTGAAAGAATTGCCACAAAGGGCTAGAAGGTAAATGGTGTAAAATTTCTCCAGTAAGCCACTCAAGGCCAGAGGGAGAAGATCATAAGTTTGTAATGCAAATTCGAATTGCTGTTTAGGTATAGGGATAATAATGAAGTAGGTGTCTTGCCCACTTATTTGCAGGTACCTTTTATGGCCTTCCATAGGTAGGGATCAGTTAATGTTTCCCAGTAACTTTTGAAAATCATTAAGTGTTTAATTCTTCAGTCTGAATCTTTATTAATTGGGGGGGGGGGTAACTGCTTGTCTTCTAAATAAATATCCTAGATACTTAAATGGATCTTCTTTATAAATGAATTTTTATCAGGGGCAATTATTAAACCATACTGTTGCAAGTGCAAAGGCAAAATTTGCAACAATTCTGATACAATATTTTTATCAGTTGCAGCAAATAATATATCATTTTAGTGAAAACCTGCAAGGCAAACTGGAGTAGCAATTAAATAATCATCTTGGTAGTCATAATTTTCCTATATCCAACTTAAAACAATCATTTGGGACAGGTCTGTTTTTCAAATCTAATGTCTAGAGATCCATTTTTGATCTCAAGTCTTTTACCAAGCCCGGATGTAGTTAAAGAAATCTGAAGCCTAGGTGCCATCCATTGCTTTAGGCTGCTTGTTTTCATTTCCAAATTTCTTATCTAGAAGACATTCTAAAGCCTTTTAAAGTAGAGGCTTTTGCACCTTCACCTCAGGCTTTATTTGCATGAAAAAATTGAAGCCCAGGGGGCACTTTGCCTTCTTGCTGCCTGTTTTAAAAGAGCCTTTTTTTTTTTTTTTACAGAGAGTTAATGAGAGTTGTGTACTTCTATCCCCATTAGTTTATGTACTTTAAAATATTTACCTGATTGTATGTAACTTAAGATAGTCTTACTATTACATCACAGTTTACACTTATAAAATTTAGTACCTGAATCATTAAACTGATACCCAAAACAATTGTAACAAGAGTACACTTAGCAGTGTGCCCCAGAATTTTAAACATGAGATTCCAGACTTAGCATCTTTGCCTTTTTAATGCATCCAAATTGTAAAACTGTACAGAATTCAAATTATATCAGGTAAATAAATTTTTAACTGTCCTTTAAGATAGTCCAATTTTAATCCATCCTATGGGGCAGTTTTAGAAGTATCTGTCAAATTATTCATTTTTACCACCAGGATTTCAATGTTCACCTGAAAACGAAACAAAAGAAAGGCCTCCATTGGCCTGTCCTATAGAACGGGCTTATCTCCATCCTACTCCTTAGAGCTTGATGAATTGCCTTGGTGCCAGCTTGCCTTCTTCCACCATGAATGGACGCCCCCTATGGCTGTCCCACCACGTGGACTGGCTAAGCTGCACCTTTGTCAGTTTACTCCTCATTCCTGAGGATAGGCTCAAGGGCCCATGCTAAGTTCTTATTTATTTATGTAATTATTTTTAACCATGAAGTAAAGGGATTTTTTAACTATAGTTCCTCTTTGAAATAAAGTAGTAATTTTTTCAAACTTTTGGTAATGCCCAAACTTGATGACCTTTTGAAGTGTAAAGTTAAACTAACCCATTTTTACATCATACAGTTTCAATCTTGAACACACAGCCACATACGCGTGCACGCGCATACATATACATACCTTCACTTACACAGGTATTTATGTAAAAGAACTTAAAAGCAGTCAAAACAACTATCGACCAAACATTTTTTAGTGGCAAGAGGTATTTTTGCCAATCTTACTCTTGTAATGACCAAAACTTAAGACATTAAGTTAGCATTAAGTTAGCAAAACTTAAGACATTAAGTTAGCATTTTTTAGTCTCATTCTCCAGGGCCTGCTAGTTTTAGCAAAACATGTTTAGCATACTAAATACTTTTCAGCTGAAGATAACTGGGTTGAGGTCCCCTGGAGTATGACTGAGCCCACCCAGCACTTGACTCCAGTGTTTAACCCAATTTTAGCTAGGGGCATTTTACAGTTTTGAATTACTCTCAGGTTAAGATTAGCCAGCTGTTTGAACCCGGCTCTTAGCAGCCTGCACTTTTTCAACTGCCTTCTTGCAGAGGGGACACAGCACATTGTAGACTCTGATGCTTTCCCCATAGACATGTATATGGACAACAGAAATGCTGGAAACAAAAGTTTATATTTAAAACTGGTACCAATTTCAAAGACAAAATTAGTCAAGACAAAACAGGACATAGAAATAGAGACTTTATGCCTTGGATGGCACGGCCAGCATCCACAAGCTGCCAGCCAGAGTGATGGAAAGTCCACAGGGCCCTGAAAATTCTCAGGGGGATCCTCCCTGGTGGAGATTTCCATGCCCTGGCAATCAGTCTGCCAAGGCCGCCTGCCAGAGGACTTTTTCCCCAATATAGCAGTTCACACAAAACACAACTAATCAGACAAGCTCAAAGACATAGGAAACATATGTATAAAACATGTAGGGCCAGTGCAAATTAAAAGTGCAATTTCAGTAAAAATTCTATTGAGAGGTAAAAGAAAAATCACTAGTCCTTCCCCAATTCCAAGCTGGTGGACAGAAAGGGGGAGTGGTGGCTCCCCTGCCTAGTGCCTGGTTGTAAGGAAAAGATGTTGGGGAAGCCTCGTTCATTGGAATGGAGCCACGAGTCGGCCCCTTATTGCAGCTGTCCTAAGTTAAGTGAATCAGGTCAATATCTTCATAATGAGGGAGCTGAGCTACACCTCCTATTGGAGGGGGTTGAATGATAGGAAAAGTTTGATAGCAAGAGAGAGAAACAGAACCATAGGAATTAGAATAATAAAAGTAAAAGCGGGCCCTGGGGAAGCAATCTTTTGGTTTTCACTTTCACCTTCCTGAAGGCCCCTGGCAGATCTCAAGAGCATCTGTAGTGCTCCCACTGTGCTGCTGAGCTGCATAAGTTAGCATCATTCTCTGAAGGAGCATATGTACAGACCGAAGGCTTATTTTAGGTTAATTTTTCTTTAACAAAACTGACAGGAGATTGTTCAGGTCTAGCCATCTCTTTTAGCTCCTGCCCAATTTGAGTTTCTGCCTACTCTGGCAGGTTATAGGCCTTCATGGCTTTCTCCACGTCAACCTCGAGCAGAGCAGCTGATATCAGGAGACATCATACTCACAGCTGCACACGTTAATGCCCAAACAGACCAAAATGTAACTGGAACCTTGTCACCACACCGATATTCCTATTCCACGTTATTCTTTACTCGTTCCCAGACTTCTAAGTCTAAAGTACCTCCCTCCGGGAACCAAGGATTATACTCCACTACCATGTGCATGCACTCATCTCTTTGTGAACGGGAGACCATAGCTCCATTCTGTTTCAGTACATGGTAGATAAGATTAGAAAAAGGAATAGATTTCACTCAGGTTAGCTCAGGGGTTCTTAACCCCATAATATTTTATTAGGAGCTCACCACACAGTTCCCTTATCTCCTGTGAATCAAAATATCTCTCACCTCCACTCGAGAGCTCAAACGCAGTTCTGCAATCTCCTATGAATCGATTATCAGGTCCCTGGATCCAAACGCCAGTTGTTGGACCCGGGTAACTGCAACCATAGTCAGGACATGGGAATGCAGAGGTGTGTGGACCAATGCATACTTTATTTCTGGAGGGCTAGGGTTTATATAGGGTTAGAAATCAATTCACAACTTCGAGTAAAAATTTATACAGCATGGTATCCATATCAATACAAAAGTTGCTCTTGTCCTTACTGCCAGGCTACTACAAAGGGTGGCTACTACAAAGGGCTTTGCTATTACAAAGATTGTTGATACTAAAACAAAGGATTAAACCGGTCAAAGCAGAGCTCTATCACTTAGCTACTATTTCTTGGAGACTAATTATCTTTGACCATGACTTCTCTATTTACTGTGAAGAGACTTCCCTATTTACTGTGAAAAGCTTTTGCTAAAGCAGCTGGGCAAGTAAGTCTCCCCAGGGAGGCTCTGTACAGGGGAAGAGTCTCATGACAAGGTGGCTTCCTTTGGCCATCAAACACAGGAGATTTCTTTAATGGAGATTTTTCTCCATAGGCCTATTAGTTTGCTAATAAGGCATCAGAACTTCTGTACCTAGGCTAAGTTTCTACTCAGAGATGTTATTCTCCCACAAGGTCCCTTAAACCTTATATTGAATATTGGAGTTATAGTGCTGCCTAAGATGTCAGGCCTTGTCTAGGATATTCCCTCATACATCCCTACTGAAGTATTTTGTTATGTCACACTCTCTAGGGGAGAAGTTTTGCAAACATCAGTATATCTTGTGATTATATTATTGATTCTAAACAGTGTTTTAAACTGTTGCTCCAAGCAATTCAAACAGCTGGGGTGGGGGTGGGAAAATTTTTCTGAACACATCATCATCTTCAGAATGTACAGTAGATACATACAGATGTAATAAACCAATGTTCTGTTAATACAGTAAACATTTTAATAACACAATTTCATTGATTTCTAGGTTTCATATACAAATATGCATAATGATAATATGATGTAACATTCTTCATACACACAGACACACACATACACACATATACTGGTCTCATGTAGAACCTTATGTAACACCAACATAACTTGCATGAGCCGTATTACATATTTTTATAAAGAACTGACTGCATGAGTTTTTATATCAAGCAGGAAAATATGATGGATTGTTAGGAATATGAGGACTATAACACTGAGAATTGAACTCTTACTATGGTATCAAAAACAAATACAAATTTTCCAACCTGCAGAAGAATACACACCTTTGCGATATGGCTACGCAATGTGGGGTCTGGACAACCACTACAAAGGAGTTATCTCTCTTTTGTTTTTAATAGTTGTTTGGGTTTTTTTTGTCCAGAACTGAGGACTGAATTTGGGGCCTTGTGCTCGCCAGGCAGGCGCTCTTCTGCTGAGCTAAATCCCCAGCCTCAGAAGGAGTTATCTCTAAGACATATAATTAAGATTGCATTGAAAGCAATCAGATTATTGCTTGACACCTGAAAAATTTTGCAAAGCCAATGCATATAAATTATCACTAGAAGAACCAGACAAGAATTATAGGATTCTGCTGATGCTACATATGCAAGCATACATACATATATTATAATCAGAAATAGAAACATAGCAACCTCAAACACTAGATCAGTTATCACATGTCTGATGTACTAGACCAAATTTAATTTACATATAAAGTTACCCAACTGATGGAACCATAGCAGAAATAGAGAATTTAGAGAAATGGACAAATATATGGCTATAAGCAGTTTTTTAAGTTTTTTAAACTAAATATGTTCTCATAGTGGAAAACATTTTTTTTTGTACTGGGCAAAGAGCATCCCCAAATTGATCTGTTCTTTAACACCTGGTCCTCCTTCAGGCATGAGTAAAAGAATTAATAAAATTAAGAATTTTTAAAAATGAACAAATTGAAGACGTTCAAGATATTGAGTAAATGTATGTTTTAATTTAGCAGTTTCATTATGCAGGTGCAGATGACAGGGAGCACCCTTAGCTGAAATCTCTCATAAGTCAAAAAGCATCACCACCACAATCCAGGCAATATTGCTTGCCAGAAGCTAAAAAACTCTCCTTTGCTAGCTAGCTGTTCATAGAATCTTCATTGAGACTCTGGGGGGAGGGTTTCCTCCTCTATTATAGTGAAACCAAGTTCAAATAACACAGTTTTAAATTGTTCAAAGTAATCAGAACTATGTTTGCAGTAAGCTATTGGCTCCTAAGACAACAACCCTAATTTGCACGTACATTTTTCTGGACTTTTTTTTTATTTTAAGTCTTCTATATCATGGTAACATGCATATTGCTCAGAGCTGCTTGTTTCATTTTTTTCAAAAACAGATTGAGTAGGTTGATTGTCTCAATGAGTCACACAACCTGTTATTTATTAAAAGTGCATGTACAGGGCTGGGAATGTGGCTTAGTGGTAGAGTGCTTGCCTAGTGTGCATGAAGCCCTGGGTTTGATTCTTCAGCACCACATAAACAGAAAAAGCCAGAAGTGGTGCTGTGGCTTAAGTTGTAGAATGCAAACCTTGAACAAAAAGAAGCCAGGGATAGTTCTTAAGCACTGAATCTAAGCCCCAGTACTGGAAAAAAAAAAAGTGCATGAAAAAAAAAAAGTGCATGTACAATAAGTCTTCAATGATTACCTGGTGACCTGTAAAAGTTAATGTACCTCCTTTCTGATGGAACTCTTTCTATCTTAGAAGATTGTATTCAATTAACAAAATTAAAATACAAAATATTCATATTTGACTAGGTACAGTAAGGCTCAAGAACATGTTAAGACAGAGTTGTCCAGTGACTCATAGCAAGAGTTAACTGCCTCTTTTATCATCTTTGTATCTTTCACAGTGGAGTATGTTATGTTGAACCAGGACCAAGCCTGGAGACTAGCTGTCAAAAATATTCAAATAAGTAGGGTAAGATTGAGTTTAAACACCACACACAAAATAAACTTAAGAATGCCTAGTGATGGTTGCTTAAAACTCTGGATTTAATTCAAGATTTTCAGATGAGTGTTAAGTTCATCAGCAGGACAAAAATCCTTCTTGAATAATCAAGGCTCAGTTTTTGAAGGTATCTGTGTTACTTTGCGACGGCTTCCATAACACATTACTTTGGATTGGGTAAAATTAGTAACAGAAAGTTATTTTCTCTGGAGGTTTAAATTCCAAGATCAAGGGGTAGACACAGCTGGCTTCTTGTAGACAGCTTTTGGGCTTGAAGATGCCCACCTTCTCTCTGTGTTGACATAGCTTTTCTTTTGTACCAACTGGTCCACAATTGCTTTTATTAGGGCACCTGGTTAATATTGTATTAGCGTGTTCCCTAATAACCTCAATTTTCCTTATGCTTCTAGCATACAAGTGGGTGATAGAGATATGCTCTATAAAGGGCACACACTAACCTCTCTTACCAGGCTGATTGATACCTTTCATGGTATACCTGGCTCATTTTCTGTCACCTGAAAGAACTCAGCAAACTTTCCAGGTGACAGAATATGACCTGAACTCCTATTAACACTCATACCTGCAAAAGTTATTGCAGTGCTGCCAGCATAATTTTCTTGAGATCCAAGTTTTCAGATGTTTGCTTATTTCCTGGTTCTGAAAGACTGAGGAATGACTCACCTAGGAGAGTGTTGAGTATATGGAGGAGGGTCTCTGCCAAACCAAACCACTATTTGTTGCTGCTTCACACACAAAGACAGACACTTGTAGAATAGAGAGACACCAACTAATTTTAAAGGGCCTAACCTTAAAGGCCTAATCTTAAGCAAGTACTAGCCAATTTTTCTTTACATGGACACAGTGTAAGATTAAGAAACTTGACTCCTCTTTTCAGTTATTCTGTCCCTTTCAACTTTTTCTGCTATAAACCACAGGCCATGCTATCTTAAAAAATATTATAAAGGTGATGTACAGAGTAGTTATAGTTACATCAGCCAGTTAATGAGGTTTCTTTTTTTAACCAAACTGGATGGTGTGCCACCGCGAGCCGACTCCTGCAGAGCAGATCCAGGCCAAAGAGGGAGGGCCGGAGGCAGGGAAAGGCGTCTGGGTCTGATGAGCATGACACCTGCTAGAAGGCCAGCCCCCCTGGAGGGTGAGCTTCGCCAAGGGCCACAAGCTGATGCCGCTGCCCTCCAGCCAATCCCAAGCTGCAGGCCCAGACAGCAGCCAGGGCCGCACCATGGCCAATGCTCTGAACCAGCAGATCCATGACCAGGTGACCAGCATGGTGAGCAGCTCCTACAGGAATGAATTCAGAGCCTGGACAGATACCAAGCCTGTGAAACCAAACAAAACCAAGCCCCAATACAAACCTCCAGATGACAAGATATCCCATGAGACCAGCTATAGCTCCCAATTCAAAGGGGAGGCCAATAAGCCCACTGCAGCTTACAATAAGATCATGGATCGCAGAAGAATATGTAGCCTTTATAGCGAACTTTCAAGGAATCCCCAGAGGTGGAGAAACCCAGTGTTCAGAGTTCGAAACCACAAAAGACCTCAGTGAGCCATAAGCCCCAAGGAAAGCCAAAGACAAGCAGGTGGCTTCATCGGGCCAGGCCACCAAGAAAAAGCACAGCGGGAGCCTCTGCCGCCAAACCCAGAAGAAGGAGCAAAGTGAAGGGATGAGCAATAAACTGGCTGAGGCTAAAGAGTAAATGTCACCATACTTTCCTTTTATTCCCCTCTCTCTCCCTCTCCCTCTTTCCCACCCTGCCTCCCTCTCTCCTCAACAACAAAAAAAAGGCCACAAAATTAATTAGAGAATTGCCAGCTGCCTCCTGCCTGCGAGTCCTGGGGTAGTCCTGGGGCATTTGGGCTGGCTTCTAATGGGGAGGGTCACTGATTCTCCTGTGGGTGGCCCTGCGACCAGCACCAGGGCCCAGGCCACTGCAGCCTCTCTCCCTGGTGGAGCCCTGCCTGCTGAGCTGCAGAGGAAAGGGCTTCCTGCTAGAGCTCCGATGTGCTGCTCCCCCCTGGCCTCTCACCAATTCCACAGTCTGTGTCACTGCTGGATTCTGGACTTCAGATAAATGTTTGGGATTTTTATTCCCTGAGTTCCAAAGATGATCTGGAAAGATGGAAGCTCAGCTTAAGCTTCAGCAGTTGATAATATTTATGGAAATTCTAAAGACAAACAACAATAACCTTGGCCTTAATATCAGTGAAATGGACCTGTTTCTGTTAACTTTAAGTCATCTTCTAGAATTTTCAGTTAGGAGTTTGTGCCTGTGCTTCATTTCCTGTCGGTAGGCTTTGAACTATATACTGAGTAATAGCTAGGCCACTGGTGGCTGAGGCCAGGCCAGGAAGGGACTGAAAGAAGGTGCTGTTCATGCCTTAGGAAGGTCCCAGTGTGGGAGTCTGCTTTCTTGCAGCTGTACCTGCTCACAGTCAGCGTGGCTGAGCAACTGGCTATGGTAACCAGGGAGGAAGGCCAGGTGCAGTGGACTTATTGCGACTTTTTGCTCCTGAGACACCTAGGTAAAAAGTGTGACAGTTCTCCTTCCCTATGTCACTCTTGCTCTGCTCCATGAGAGCCAGCATGCTCAGCATTTCTGTGATGGAAATGTGGGATCTGTGTGTGCCCTGTGAAGGAATTAGCTAGCATCTTTGACTTCTTTGAGAATAAAAGCAATCCTTGATGTGCTCTGTATTGTGTGTGTGTGTGTGTGTGTGTGTGTGTGTGTGACCAAAGTCCCCAGAACAGGCAAGTACCACCTAGGCTGTGCTAGAGTTATAAGAATTATTTAGGGAGTTGTGTAATGTCACCTGTGCACCTCTCCCCCCGTGCTTGTGAGGGAACCCAAAATGTCTAGCAGAAATATTCTGTGAGCATGTGAATCACTCAACACACTGTATTTCCCTTTTCCTTGAAGCACTTCTCTTGTGCAGCATTCTGAGCTGTGGAGCTCATGAGTTATGGATGGTCCCATACCTCAAACATCCCTTCAGGGCCTTTTGGCTTGTAGAAGGCAGAGCTCCTCCTCCAAGTATCCAGCCAGTCAATTACTGTTTACGCTATTTTCTTCATTGTCACCCTGGGGCTGACTGAAAAATCTTTACAAATTATTAACTATGTGCATGGCAAGCCCTCACTTAATGATAGAGAAACTAGAAATGAAGTGTGTATGTGAAGGAGCAAAAGGAAATCTTGGTGAAAAATGATGCTTGGCTGGAGGTGAATAGAGTTGGTCTGCTTGGGACTGACTACCTGCTAGCCCATCATAGCACTGACCAGAGATGTCTGTCCAGAGAGTCTGCCTGTGTATTGTTTCTCTTCAAGCTGTGGTGTTAGTCACATGCGCTCACGTGAACCATACAGTGCCCAGGGTACTCTTTCCACATTCTCATTCTGAATGTATTGTGCCAGGCACAGTGCTAGAGTTGACTAATAGCATAAAGAACTCTGTCTGGGCAACACAGACAGACAGGCACACATGACGTCACCATGTAACAGTGTGTGTGACTGAACTGATAATGCATATTCTTAGTGGGGTGAGGTAGAATCTCAGTGTTGTTTTGATTTGCATTTCTTTTATGGCCAGTGATGCAGAGCACTTCTTCATGTGTCTCTTGGCCATTCTCATTTCCTCTTCAGAGAAGTCTCTTTTTAGGTCATTAGCCCATTTTTTGAGAGAGCTGTTGGTTCTTTGAAGATTTTTTTGGAGGAATTTAATTTTTTGAGTTCTGTGTATATTTTAGATATGAGGCCTTTGTTGTATGGCCGGTAAAGATCTTCTTCCAATCTGTGGGATAGACATTGCCAGAAGAGCACAACAGCTCAATAGCTATGCCCATATGAACATATAAGATAATGTTAAGTGAAATGAACTCCATTTTAATAAAATAAGTGGTATATCATTGCTATAGTTAATTTCAACACACCATGTGAAACTGTACCTTTTGTTCTCTTCTATTCCCTTCCTGTGGTTTTACTCCTGCTATTAGTGTAACTGATCTTAGTACCCCAGATACTGTATAGATATGTATTGGAACTAGAGAAGGGAAAGGGAATACCAAAAATGAAAGACAAAGGATAAAATGATAAACCATTGCAATAGGGATAGTTACAAAACCAATTGGTGTAAACCAATTGTACAACTCTTGGGGTGGGGAAACGGAACTGGGGAGGGTGGAGATGGGGGGAAATTAGGGAGGAGGTAACAAGTTGGATATGTAATGTACTTGCCTTACATATGAAACTGTAAACCCTTTGTACTTCACTATGATAATAAAGAAAAAACACTGAAAAAAGAAAGTAAAATGAACAAAATTTACTTTGTGAGAGTCAGCCTCTGTTGATAATCATCGTTGACAAAAAAGAAGGTGTAGTTAACAGAAATAAGGTAAATAAAGCAAATAATGTGTTGACTTTTTTTTTTTTTTTTTTGGTCTATCATGAGGCTTGAATTCTGGGCCTGGGTGATGTCCTGGACTTGAGCAACAGCACCATAGCCTTTTCTGATGATTAATTAGAGATAAGAGTCTCAAGGACTTTCCTTCCCAGGTTGACTTTGAAGTTGGTCTTCAGATCTTAGCCTCTTGAGTAGCTAGGATTACAGTTAGGAGCCACCAGAGCCCAGCATGTTGACTCTTTTATGAGGGTTTTTGTTGTTGTTGTTGTTGTTAGCCTTTTTTTTCCTTATTATTTTTTCCTTATTTCTTTTCCTTCTTTCATTCCATACTTCTTCCTTTCTTCTCTCTGTTTATATTCCTTCTTTGATTCTTCATTCTAAAGATCTTCTGGTTTTACTCCATGCCTCATAATTTTAAGTTATACAGAATCGATTGTTTAGTATTTACTGAAAAACTATTTCATGTACTAAGGAGACAGTGGAAAAAACTATACAATTCTGTTCTCATCAAGATGATTTTGTTATAGTTTCCCAATCTATAGGGCTTCACCCTGTGTTTTTCAGTACCAAAGTAAACCCATTTACATGAGCTAAATAATTCCAAAGAACCAATGTCCAGAATACCTTCCCATCCAAGTATGGGAAACCTTGACCTTAAGACCAGACATCAGATGAAATACCTCAAATTATTTCTAAATTTATTATTTCAATGAAAGGCATATGAAAGCTGTATATATATATATATAAAATACGTACACCTAGTATATTCTATATCTATTTATCTATCTATGTACTATTAAGGCAGTACTGGGATTTGAATTTGCGGTTTTGTATTTTGTAGATAGATACTCTGTCACTTGAACCTTTGTGTGCTGTGATATTTTATATGAAATCTTTTTGGCCTGGGCCAATCTGGACTGCAATACCCTTATTTTTGTTTTGTGCCATCACTGAGGTGACAAGGGTAAGCTAATTGACTGAGATGGGGTCTTGTGAAGTTTTGTCTCACACTGACCTTGAACTGTGATCTTCCTGATCTCAGCCTACTGAGTAGCTAGAATTATAGATGTTAGTCACCATTTCTTCTTTACTTTAAAAATTGCCTAGATGGATTGTACTGATTTACTATGTTTCTTGGAATCTTTATAGACAAAATTAAATTCAGTTATATTCATTTAAGTCCTGAACATTTGCATCCCATTTTCTCTAACAGTAGATGACAGCATGTCTTGCATTATGATCACACATAGTCTGTTTTGTTTTGTTTTTTCTTATGTGTGTTATACGTTTAAGTTCCTAAGCATGAACTGCCCATCTCAGCCCATATGCTGATAAATTAGGGAGCAGAACTCAAAATGCAAGGAAACAGAGTATTGTGAGTGAAATCCATTCACTAAATTCTAGCATTTGTGAATGGGGAACTGCCAGTCAAGTTTAAATCAATTCATTTGCAGTGATTCTTTGTGCCAGTGTATTTGTAATCTTTGGATATTATCATTCTGAAATATAGTTTGAGGAATTGTCTGATTTCACATTCATTTCAAAAAGTTTTTCCCTTCCTTCAAATCCTTGTTAGTAATAATACCTACCTTGAAGTTTTTGTTTAATCATCTCAACCACATAATGTCCCTGTGTCTTTTCAGTCTCTTGGTTTGAGAGACCTTAAGAACTTTTATCCTCTAGTCCTGAGCTATTTTACATTTCTCTTGACCAAGTCTGTCAAGAAGAAAAATAGACAAAAGTTGCAGAAATTGTCTTATATTCTATCACAGTAAAGCAGGAATGCTTCTCAGTGCTGTCTATGAGAAATTTTTATTTCACATTTATATATACTGCACATTGTTGCCATCACAAGACCATAGCCACACCAAGAACAGATTTACCTCACAGAAAGGAAAATGAAAACCAAAGAAACAGGATTTTACCTGAATGTTAGGTGATTTCCCTTTTGGTCAGATTTGTAAAGGTCTTGTTAGTTTATATTTTGAAAACCTTTTTGTTTTCCTGACTTTTGTATAATTCTTTCAGTGTCTAGTTAATTTATTTTTGCTCTAAAGCTTATTTCTACCAGTTGGTGATTTAGGTTCATGTATTTCTAAGAACTGGGCATATATAATTAGAGATTCTATTATGTTGTTGCAGGCCTTATAAATCTAAAATTTTCATTTAAGACTGGATTTATTGTGTCCCAAAGTTTCTGATATGTTGCGTTTCCCCTTTCCTTAGATTCTAGGAACTTTTGCATTTTCTCTTTTATTTCTTTGACAATCCATATTCATATTCAACAAAGTGTTTTTCATGCTTCATGAATCTGAATATTTTCTGTGTTTTTTTTCAACTAAGTTCTAATTTTATTACATTAGGTCTGAAAGTATAGTGAGTTTCTATATCTTTCTTTGTTTTTGCTGATACTTTCTTTATAACCTAGAATATGGTCTACTAAGGAGAATCTTCCCTTGCTGCTAGGAAGAATGAATATTAGGCAGCTACTGAATGAAAAATTTTGTACATATCTGTGAGATCCAAATGGTCTTTCAAGTCAGCCATATGGATATCCAGTTCTAACAATACAATTTGACAAAGAGAATTATTTTCCTCACATATCTCTTTTATCAGATATCAGATGGCCTTAGGCATGTGAATTTATTAACAGGTCTTCTAATCTATTCCATTTGACTTTACCTATTTTTTCTGCCAGCACCAAAGGAAAGTTTCAGTTCTGGAATTTAATACCTCTGGCTAACTTTTACTACCTCAGTAATAATAGTGTCAGTTCTGAAATCTGATACTGCTGGGTAAAGTTTACTACCTCAGTAATAAAATGTCAGTTCTGGAATCTGATACCGCTGGGTAAAGTTTACTACCTCAGTAATAGTGTAAGTTCTGGAATCGGATACCTCTGGGCATTGCCTAATATATCCAGATTTACTTCAGCTATTCTGTATCTCTTATGGTTTCATATAACTTTTTACATTGCTTTTTTTCTACCTCAGTGAGGAATGATAATGGGGTTTTGATGGATGTTGGATTGAATTTGTAGATTTTGTTTGGCAATATGTCCATTTTTTGCAATAGTCTGCAAATCCAGAAATGCAAAATTGTTCCTTCATTTCATCAGTGTTTTAGTTGTAGTGGTCTTTCACTTCCTTTTGTTTGTTTGTTTCATGTTTTGTCAAATGTTGAGACTTTTGTAAACAAAATCGATTTCTTCATTTTCTTTGTCTACTGATTGTTTGGTATACAGAAACACTATCCTTGGATTTTTGTTTGTTCATTTGTTTTGCAGGTCCTGGGGCTTGAACTCTCTAATATTGATCATATTTATCAAATTTAAAAGTTTGGAGGTGGAGTGTGTAGAGTCCTTTAGATTAGATATAAGACTATATTATCTGCACATTAGAATAGCTTCTTTACTTTCTTTCTTTCATATTTGGATCCCATTTATGTCATTCTTTTGCCTTATTGCTATCTAGGAATTTTAGTACTATATTGAAAAGTAATGATGAAAGTGGATGGCTATGTCTTGTTCTTAATTTCAGAGGAAATACCTTTTGATTTTCACCATTTAATACAAGGTTGCCTCTAGGTTTGTCATAGAAAGCCTTTTTAAACTCCAGTATGTTCCTTCTATTCTAGTTTCTTCAGAACTTTTGTCATAAAAGAATGTTGTACTTTGTCAGAGGCTTTTTCTTCATCTATTGATACTGTTGTGGGTTTCTTGTTCTTGGTTCTGTTTATTAATTTATGTCCATTAAACCAGCCTTTCCATCTTGCTGATGAAATTAATTTGTTCGTATTGAAAGAAGGTTTTGATTGCTTGTTGAATTTTGTTTACAGATAATTATTAAGAGAATTTATGTCTAAGATCATAAAAGAGATTTGTCTCTAGTAGTTTGTTTGTTTGGGCTCCCTGTAGTTTTGAGATAAGTATAATGCTGTCCTCATAGAATGAGTTTGGTAATGCTCCTTCTCTTTCTAATTTATAGAATTTTTTTACAGGTCTTATACAATCAGTTGTGAAGCCCTCAAGACCTGTTCTCTGTGGTTGGAAAACTTTCTAGTCCTTCTTCAATCTCACTCATTTTTATTGGTCTGTTTATGTGGTTCATATCAGCTTGCATGCCTTGTGAAATTCATCCATTTCTTCTAGAATTTCAACCTACCGGAGTGTAGGTGTTTTAAATAATCCTTCATAACCTTTAATATATTTCTTATAATGTTTCCTTTTTCAACTTTTGTTTTGTTTATTTGGGTTTTTTCCTCTACTTTTTGTCAAATTGAATACAGTTGGGTCAATCAATCTTTCTTTTTCAAAGAACCAGCATTTTGTTTCATTGATTCCTTGTGTTTCTTTTTTAATGAATGTCTTCCTGCTGTTATTTGGTGTGTGTGTGTGTGTGTGTGTGTGTGTGTGTGTGTGTGTGTGTGTGTTTGTGTGTACCACTGTAATTATTTCTCCATGAAGCATTCCATTTATTGTATTGACAGATCTCTTCTTACTGAATTGGCCTGTAAGCAATTTTTATCTTAGTGAAATGTGTCACTTGGAAACAGCAAATAGTATGGAGAAAAGAATGCATATGCCTGTGTCAGGGATGCCTATACCTTTAAGTCCTGGGATTGCTTGACTGTTAGCCACCCTTACCTTCTCCCGGGTCTGGAACCTCCCCCAGCCTCCTTCTATAAGCACATGTTTTGTAATGGCACCGGCCTGAGCCCAGAGGACCGGTCCTGGGGGGACTGTAATCTCTGCCTCTGCGGGAAGTTCTGTGACATCACCGTGATGGACAGTTCATTAGCCAATCATTAATACCCAGGTAGTCCCTCCTCTTCCTGCCGCCATTACTGTTATATAAACCCCTCCCCTGAATAAAACTTTGGGAAGCTACTGAAGCTGACTCCGAGATGTCCATGCGTACCTGGCCTCCTTGGCGAGTATGGGGGTGGGGAGGGCATTCTCGCGGCCACACCCAGTCTGGAGCTTATCCGTGGCCCTCGCTCCCACATTACTTCCTACTGGCCAGAGGATATGCATAAGAGTAAAAGGGGAACACACGGAGGGGGCAAATAGGCCCAGGATCTCCCTGGAAGGGGGTTTAAAGCTAGCCCAGCATGCATGCACATGAGTTTGAGTCATGCAATAAAGATGTTTCCCCAAAATGTGTCTGATGTGGGTGATGGAACAGCTGCCTACAGCCCCTTATTAATGTTGCTAAAAGGTGGTTATTCACCTTCTCCCTTGATTTCTCAGCATTTTCCACAGTAGGATACAGAGCAAAGACCCTTGAGTTTGTGCTCTCAGAATAGGAAGGCTAAGTGTGTTTTTCAGCCTGAGTTGGATCCTGCAGATGCTGGCCAGTCTTCCATGAGCCACTTAACCTTAAGGGAAAGTGTCCTGATCACAGGACACTGTGTACATTTTCCTGAGCTCCCACAGAAATGTTTCCAAGATGGAGATTCTCAGCCTCTTCAAAAGGGAGTCAAGAAGGCAGAGGACAACTTGTTTCCTTCCCAATGTCTTATCTGAATCTTCCAGGATACTAGACCTTCCTCCCCCATTCCAGGCTATGTAATAAGCTAATGCATCATTTTCTTTTTCCTTTTTTCCTTGTGCTGGTCCCAAGGCTTGAACTCAGTATCTTGTAGTATCTATGAGCTTTTTGTGCAAGATTAGCCTTCTACTGCCTGAGCTACTTCTGACTTTTGCTAGTTAATTGGAGATAAGAATCTCAGCACCTTTCCTGACCAGGCTGGCTTTGATTTATGATCCTCAGGTTTTAGCTTTCTTAGTAGCTGGGATGACAGGCATGAGCCACCAGTGCTCAGATATATGGGATAGTTTGTGTATGTGTTTTCCTGATACTGATTCGGAGGACCATTGGGTGGGATAAACTGATTTTACCTGCTTGCATTTCAGTCACCCTTCTTGGATGGGAGAGCCTTTCATACCAGATGCTACTTTCATCATGATTCCTGAGGTTTCTTCCTTCTTGATTGCTTTTATGAGGCTTCTTGGATTTGATCTTAATCCTTGTAGGTTTCAATATCTCCCCTTCTTCACCTAATCAATCTGGTGCTGAGTTATGGGCCAATGAGTTCTTTTTATTCATGGAGAAAATAATACTGGCTATTTTTAATTTGTCACCATGCTGCACCTTTCAACCCATTAATATTGACTGTTAGAACTAAGATATGTGCACATTGAATATATTTATTTGTCCTTTAGTTATGAATGAAATCTTGGCTGGGTATCATATTCGTAGCTTGAAATACATCAGTCCAACCCTACTTGCTATTTTGATTTCTGTTGAGAAATCTGCCTTTGTACTAACTAGATTTCCCATGTAAATGATACACCTTTCCTCATATATAGCTTTTAATTCTTTATTTTTCTGATCCTGAAGATTTAACAGTAATGTGGAGTGAAGAGGTTATTTTATAATCTGGCTTTCTGGATGTTTCAGAAGTTTCTTACTCCAAATAGACTTTAGTTTTGAAGGTTTGAAAATGTTTTTTGAGTCTGTTCCCTTAATGTATTTTCTGTCTTTACCTATCTGCTCTTCTCCTATCTCACCTGATGTAAATTTGGTCTTTGAATTGAATCCTGAAGCTCTTGCAACCTCTTTCCATAACTCTTGGATTATTGTGTGCATACTACTTTCTCTTCTCTATTGTATCTGTTCTGTCTTCTGTGAGGAGCAGAGGTTATATCAGGCCATAGATGTAAGTATGAAGGAGGAGAGTTCTAAGACAAAGGTACAGTGAGATGAAGTAGGCTACCAAACAGGTCTGGGGAGACACAAAAAAGGACAAAGAAAAAAGGAATAGAAAAAAAAAAAGGATAAGAATAAATATCTAGTGATTGACTCATATAAAAACAAAATTAAAAAAATAACCCTTATCTCTCCCCCATTATCAATAACTCAAAGTACATCAAACCAAAGCACTGCTATATTTGGGCACGCATGCATGCACGTGCACACACACACACACACACACACACACACACACACACCCCAAAGAGAAGGGAGAATGTAACAGTGAATATAAAATGTTCCCCTTGTGTTCATAGACTAATAGAATCTGGTGGTGCTATTGTTCCCAGAAATTCTGTCCCCTTAATTCTATGCCAGTTTACTGATAATGAGATCAGGGTGTTGGAGAAATATAAATTAAAGTTTTTAAATTGTTCCAGAAAAATGGAGACTGCATGGGCTGTTTCCTCAGAAACTTTCATGGGTTCTAGGGGTAGGGTTAAAGAGATTTTTTAAGTGGAAAAGTCTAGCAGCATGAGTTTCTTTGTATACATGTTATACCGTGAGTCTTCATGGCTACATGGTAAAATTGGGCCTGTTTGTCTCTCTCTTTCCCTTCCTTCCTTCCTTCCTTCCTTCCTTCCTTCCTTCCTTCCTTCCTTCCTTCCATATCTATGACTTGAAATATTTTAGTAAAAAATAATTACACACATTTAGCAGAGATGTTTCAAAATATCTCCACTTTAACGAAACTTTTATTACTTTATCTATTTTAATCTCCAAATGGGTATAAAATGTATTTAAACTTTGAATTGTCCACTATCTATCAGTGAACCTAGACCATAATCCCCTTTATTTTAAAATGTGTAGTCATTTTTCTCCATTTTTGATATTGGAAGGAATTATAAGAAGCCCCACAAAAAGTTAGCATAACTGTCATATACAAAGCAGCATACCAAGTGTTTAATTCAGATACGATCACATATAAGAGCAAGGTAGATATACTATAACCTGAAGTATAAAGGTAGAGGGCATAACATTCACCTAGACCAAGGGCACTCAGGAAGGGAGTAGATGACACAAGAGAAATTCTAAGATGTCAACAACTAGAAAGTTACAATTAAAAAGATCCATGGGCTAAAATCACATCTTAGGAAATTTTAAGTAAACATACATTTCACAGAAATGATAACAGATGGGAAATTGTAAAGTAAGCTGGCATGAGATAAAAAGGCAATAGAGAGATATGAAGGATGGAAAGCTTCAATGATGAAATTTAAGTTGACTTGAATAAAATTATCAGAACTCCTAGAGATAATATAATAAATATATTCAATATATAATAGGTTGTATAGTAAATTGAATACATAGTTAAATATAACATAAGTTGAATACAGTTACCAGAACACAAACACACCCTATGGGATGTGCATGGAATTGTCACTTAATTTATAATCTATAGCCACAGAATGTGTGGAAATACTTAGTTTATTAAAATTTGAATTACTTAGTACCTGCATAACTTTTCCACTGAAAGTGCTTCAGGCATGTTTCTTGGTTTCTAAGAAAAATTAAAAGAAAGCTCATACTTCTATTGAAATACACCAATTTCAGTTAATAAGCATAATAACCAAAAAGTTGATGTGTTACTTTACAACATGTTTGTCAAAACAGGACAAAACAATTATCTGCCTACAGAATATTTTGGCACTGGATGGAAATTCCCATTTGACAATAGGACACGAGGAAGAATTATAACAATGAAACCTAATAATTTCAGTCCAAATAACTAGAATAAGAAATGAAAATCATTGCTACTGAAATCCAGTGCTATGGTTTTTTTTTTCTTCAAGTTTATCTCTTTATTCACTTATTTAGTTTTATGCAAGTACCTGGCTGCTATTCCTAGCATTTTCCTTGATGCTAGTGCTCTGCCACTTGAACCACACCTCCATTTCTGGCATTTGGGTTTCATGGAGATAAGGGTCTGACACAGATGTTTCTTCCTGGCCTGGGTTTGAACCTGACTCCTCAGATTCTCCTGAGTAGCTAGGATATGCTAATGGTACTGGGAAACTGAGGTCATAGTAATTGATAACACTCTTACTGCCCATTTTCCCAAGCACTTGGTATAGTTTCTTTCCTATTTCAATAATTCTAAGCTGTAAATTGAAATTGTCCTGCTCTCAAGCAGTAGAAATATAGCAAATGTTAATAAATTTATTTTGTACATGTCATTTATAAAGCTCCCCTTCCACTTCACTACTTAATTTTTTTTTTCTAAGTCGAGTCCCAGGAAAAGAATAGGCCTAGACTCAGTGAAGGATTTATGAAGAGGATGGCCACTTGGATTTTAAGTCACCAGAGAAAGAAAGATGAGAAAGGCTTAAATTTTAAATGGAGATATGTGAATTCAAAAAGCAAAGGGCTTGGGCTGGGAATATGGCCTAGTGGCAAGAGTGCTTGCCTCGTATACATGAGGCCCTGGGTTTGATTCCTCAGCACCACATATACAGAAAATGGCCAGAAGTGGCGCTGTGGCTCAAGTGGCAGACTGTTAGCCTTGAGCAAGAAAGAAGCCAGGGACAGTGCTCAGGCCCTGAGTTCACGGCCCAGGACTGGCCAAAAAAAAAAAAAAAAGCAAAGGGCTTAATTGGGTGGTAAAACCTGGAGTAAGCTATTCTAGGATCATGTGCTGTTCAATTTCTGAAAAAGCTAAGTCTAAATGTAAGAGTTCAATCAACTAACATTAATCATTTGGGATTTAGTACCTCAAACAAGCACATTCAGTTCCGTGTGGTCTGAAATGGATCTTTTGAAGTTGCAAATCTGGCATGCTCTGGTGCTTTGAGAACTGAGGATGGATGGGGAGGTATAAGCACTGGTTGAAGCTTTTAAGATCTTATAATGATCAAGAAATACATTTCTAAATCTATCTTTCAGAATTTGTCTATCTCTCCATCCATCCATCCATCCCTCCATCTATATCTATCTACTCATCTATATCTATCTATCCATCCATCCATCTACCTACCTGTCATCTCTAGATTATCATGGTGATGCCTAAATGTCATTCTATTATTTATCATATATTCAAACCTGTGAGTTATTTTATGTTTTTTTCTGTTTCAAAGTTATAAATTAACCTGATATAATAAATTAGCCTGATATAATTTTAATTGCTTCTATTTTTATTGTTTTGCTCTAATGTATGAAACACAAAGGTTAAGGGGTATTTATATGTTTAGTCATTTTTTTCCCTATCAGTCCTGATGTTTGAAATCAGGGCCTGGGCACTGTCCCTGAGCATTTTTGTTCAAGATTAGCACTCTATGCCTTGAGCCACAATGCCATTTCCTGATTTTTCTGTTTATGTGGTACTGAAGAATTGAATCCAGGGCTTCATGAATGCTAGCAAGCATTTTATCATTAAGCCACATTCCCAGTCCCTACTTTTAGTCATTTTTGTACATATTTTCAGTAGACCTTGTAGAAAATGTTGATAATTTATACACTCTCAAATATATACTTACTTGTTTATAGCTTGACTAAAAGCTTGGTTTTATAGATTTAAATATATTTGTGAAATTGGAATTACTTAAAAGTTAGTGTAGGGGAGGACACAGAAATGGAGGGACAAATGGTGAATAAGTGCAGCAATGGTACTCACTAGACACAATGTTGAATATGAACATATGCAACTTGTGGGTGGGCATGGGAGGGAAAAACTGGAAGAAAGTGAGGGAAGGGGTGACATTGTGTAAAAAGAAATGCACTCATTAACTGTCTTGTGTAAGTGTAACATCTCTGTACATCATGTTTATAATAATAAAAAGTAATAATTCTTCATTTATTTTATGGATGTTTGAACCATTTTTAAATAATTGTCATTATTTTTTAAACTTTTTCCATTTGGATGACTTTGTTCTTTTCTGCTTTTCTTTCCCTTCCTTTCCCTCCCTCCCTCCCTCCCTCTGTCCCTTCCTTCTCTTCCTTCTCATTTTCTTCTTTTCTTTGTGTATGTATTAATACTGGGGTGTGAACTCAGGACTTGTTGTGCTGTCACTTAGAATTTTTTTTTTCCTCAAGCCAAGAACTCTATCGTTTGAGCCACAGCTACATTTCTTTTGTGATTGCTTGGAAATGAGTTTCCTGACAGGCTGTCTTCAAATCAATGGGTTTTGAAAACTTTTTTGAATACAGGGTATTTAAAAAAAAAAAAACAACAGAAAAAAAACCTTAAGTCATTCATATTTGTTAGTCTTCATTTGCAACAAATGGAGAATAATTCATAAATAACCATGACCAAAGCACCTGTTTTCAAGCTTGCAAAATCATCTCTTTACAACTAATCAAACTGAATTGGAAGACCGACATCAGCTGCTTTATTTCTTCCAGGAAGGTCAGCAAGACAATTGCATCCAAGGGGCATCTCTGTGTAGAATTTGCCAAGTTCTGAGTTCAGAATTTTCAGAATATAAAAGCACCTATATCAGGGAAATGCTCCTCCTGTGTGATAAGGTTCCTCGCATGGTCCAGCAGGCCGGCTAGGCCTTGCAGCGGCCGCCCCGGGACCGGAGCCCACTGGGCCCCAGGGCATGTCACTCCGCCATCTTTGCTCCTTCTCAGCTCCTGAATACAGGGTATTAACTGTCAAATGTTTTCACATTAATTTTTATACCTATCTCAAATATGATATAAACCTTTTGTTAGTGATAACTCCCAACATAATACTGTGTGCCAGATTAACCAATCTTTTATTTCCTTGTTTCTGAGCTTTGTGTTATGCTTTTAAGCTTCTCACTGCCTCACTTCCCTAGTTAGAAAACTTGATATCCATTTTCTCCAGATATTTTCAAATCATTTAAATCACATTCGAATTTACTTAGATGTAGATTTATGAAATACTGATTTAACTATGTTACCTTCATAATTTTCTCAGTGAGAAATTGGTTGTTTTGTTTGATATTTTGTCCTTGAACTCAAAAGCTCAGTTTCAAGTATTTTTTTTTCATTGAAGGCTGGAGCTCTATCATTTAAGCTTCACCTTTATTTCTGGATGTTGCTAGTTAATGGGATATCAGTCATAGATTTTTCTTCCCAGGTTGTCTTTAAACTGCAGCAGTTTAAAGGATTTTAAGATTAAAGATGTGAGCCAGTAGCCCTGGGTAGCAGCTAGGTATTGGCATAGTCATCATTTTCTATTGAAATCTCATGTTTGTCAAACAGTAGATGTGTGATTCTGGTCTTGGTATTATTTCATTTTTGGCAATGATATTGTGCTGAATATTTTTCTATCCTTACTCAGTATGGCTAAAGCAAAGTGTTCTGAGTGTTCTGGGAGTGGGAGATACAGGTATGGGGGGGGGGGGTGGCTGGGGTGGGGGTGTCCCTGAGGCCACATCTACAATCTGCTATGAATTTGTGAAGTTTTTGTTGGCCAAGCTAAAGTTTTGAGCTTTTCCACAAACACATGGAGCCTCTTTGCTCATGTCTATTTAGGACTTTATATAACCATTCAAGTATCTGCTTATTAAGAGTTAATTCTGGAATGGGTAAGGGATAGTGAAAAAATCTGCAAATAGGAGTATTAATTCTGAGATTAGAACAACAGTGTGTATAGAAGGGGCTAACCTGACAGGTGCCTGAAGCATAGAATTAATGCCAAATTGTGATTGTGTGGCTGGGTGCATGTGTAAAGGTGTAAGAAAAATCAGAAAATTGGATGAACGTCAATGAGAAGAGACACAATAAGCATTCAAGTTTGGGAACACTAATTCCTGCAAATCTTAAAAGTATGAGCATTAATGTAGTTCCTTGAGAAAATAAAAAATGCTATTGATAGTATATAAAAGGATTTTACATGTATTATCTTATTTAACTTTCACCACAGTCATCAAAAGTTGCTTTCACCATCATTTGGTAAGGGAGAGAACAAGCATAGAGTTGGGGAGTATACTCCCCTGGCAGGAGTATTTTTCTTGGTTATATTGTAGAGAATTTCATATGTTAAGGTATATATCATAATGTTCAAATGTGCATTTTGTGCTTATTTACATATACCTGGGTATGACATTTAATATAATTATTAAACACAGGCACAGATGATATCAAATCTTACTTTACAAGGTGGTGCTTACTTTCCAGGGAAATTTTTAGGTTCAATTAGTGTATCACTACCACAGTAGTTTTCCTTTTTGTTATTCTGACCACATTCTAAGCATCCTTCTAATTGTATAAGCCAAGTTACCCAATCATCCCACTCACCTGTGGCATTAAAATGTTACTATTGATTCTTGGATTATAAGTCTTTCTTTTTTTTTTTTTGGCCAGTCCTGGGCCTTGGACTCAGGGCCTGAGCACTGTCCCTGGCTTCTTCCCGCTCAAGGCTAGCACTGTGCCTCTTGAGCCACAGAGCCGCTTCTGGTCGTTTTTTCTGTATATGTGGTATGGGGAATCGAACCTAGGGCCTCGTGTATCCGAGGCAGGCACTCTTGCCACTAGGCTATATCCCCAGCCCGATTATAAGTCTTTCTTAATCAAACCTTGTCTGCAGTTCTTTGTTCAATAAAAATCTTTTAGTTTGCCTTTGCCTGCAGATGTCAGGGTTAATTTACTGATTTCCACCATTAAAAGTGGAAATGGAGTGATGATCACATGAAAATAGACTTTAAATTTCCCATTTCTGCTCTTTTGGAACTCTGGCCTAACAGTGATAAGCGAGGGTAAAGCTAATTTCTGGCCTTACCTGGTCTTCCAAAGAGCTACTGTATTCAAGTATCTCATGATAATTTTCTGGAGTGAATTAAACAGCAAAGGTGTTTCTCTGGTTAATAATTAAAGTGTCTCCTGTTTAAAGGGGAGATAGTTACTGATCACCACTGTTGGATGACTTGAACATGAGTGACTCTGTGTGTGTGTGTGTGTGTGTGTGTGTGTGTGTGTGTGTGTGTGTGTGTGCTAGAACAGGGGCTTGAATTCAGAGCTTCAAGATCTCGCTTAGCTTTTTCCATTTTCAGATCCAGCCTTTTGCTGGTTAATTGGAGATAAAAGACTTATTCTTTGTCCTTGAGGCTTTGAACCTCAATCCATCCTCAAATCTCTGCCTCTGAAGTAGCTAGGATTGTGTTAACCATCTGTACCTGTCTTTTCAGACACACACATTAGTATTTTCTAAATATTCCTACATGATTACCAGGTTAATTTCTGGATTGTTAGCATCCAAAGGGTTATTTGTTTCAGCCTGATAGTGTGTCATTTCTTAAAAAAAAAAAGTAAGGGTTGGAAAAGGTCAAGCTCTTTGTCAGTGTTAGTGTCAGAACTAACTTTCTACAAGAATACATTCAGCTAAACTAGATCTGGGTCCTAGGATTTTTACTAAACAGGCCCCCTAATCTCTATTTAAATGCTGTCTTTTTCTAGGGACTCTGGAAGTTTCTAGATAATTATAACTTGATGGTGATGGACCTCAATATAGCATTGGCACCAAATTCTGCTTTTGTCACAACTGTTAGAAAGGAAGAAATCTGTTTTACACATATTTCATCTCCTACCTAAATTCCCTGCCTTCTCCGTATTGTTAGATGTTAGCTTTAGCAGCTGTTTGCTTTTAGTTAGAGATATGATAGTTAATTGTTCTAAATTGATGCTTCTGTCACACTCAAGGAGGGCGTGGGGAGGTCATATTGTGTTTGCTCACCATGAGAAGTTGCCAAGTATCAGGGATTGCAGCTGCCGGATGGGAACTACTGGAATATTAATGCAGCTGAGATTTGATGAGTCTGACTGGAGTAGACTAATGTGTTTGGATAGCTCTGAGACAAGACTATTAAGTGTTTAGATGTTGAAGTAAGCATTGTGTTACCAAGCTTGTAGATGATGAATAGTACTTCCTGCTGATTTATCTGTAATAATAAATTCCACATTAGACTTGAGGTGGGATTATTTTGTTAAATGCTATACTATGGGAAAAACTTAAAATGTTTGCATTTTGTCCTTAACATTAATTGACATAAAAATAAGCAGTTAAAAGAGACAATTGAACTAGTTGGAGGTCAAATAAATGCTTCTCAACTACAAAGAAAATAACCTTTCAAAAAACCACTAGAGGGCCAGTGACTGGTTTGAAGCCAACTGTGGGAGAAGACGTAAGCAGGGAAAAGCTAGAACTGGAAGTGTGGCTTAAATTAACCTTGAATGAAAAAATAAGAGCACAAGGGCCTGAGCACAAGCCCTGCACTGGCAAAAAAAAAAAAAAAAAAAAAAGAAAAAGAAAAAGTAAAAGAAAAGAAATAGAGGGGAGGACAAGGGATTTCTAAGAACGTAATGAACAGCTGTACTTATTGCAATATTTTTTGTTTAAATTTTTTATTCCCTCTACACATATCATTTCTTTAAAATAGTTTATTTTGTGCCATTTCTTATTGTAATATTAGTAATGCCACTATTTTTTGTGAGCATCCTTTCTTCTACTAGAACAAAAAATTTGCATTATTTAGTAAAATTAGAAATAGCCTTTTTGATTTTAAGTTATATGAAATAACTGAACAAGTTGTAGAAAAACTGTAAACTGTCAGCACCGGCTCCTTTTCTTCTTTTGCTCTCAGTAGCACTTTTTTTTTTAACTCTTGTGTTCCTTCAACCAAAATCTGAGTTAGGTGAAGACTATATCATGACTTTGCCCAAATTGCTTGTGTAATCTGGTGATTTTACTCATTCAAAAGCCTCTTTTCTAGTCAAAAACATGCCAGTTAGCCTTGGGGAGTGATTTTACTCTCACTCAGTAGTCTATAAATCATAGCCTTCTTCATTTGTGTGCATGTAATACTATGCTAGCCAGTCTAGTCAACAAACTGACCAACATCCATTGACCCATGTTGGTGAAGCCAGTAGTGGTAACATACAAAGAAAACTGGTTATTCTGAGGTGTACTGCCAATGCTAGGCTGTATTTTAATTCCATAGTTATATACATAGAGATTTGGGGACCATATCATTGCTGAGATAACTTTTGCAAACTTATGCAGATTAAAACTGTTAAAAAGATAGTCATGAGAAAAATAAGCAAGGTTATAAGGGAAGAAGAGAGGAATGGAGGGATGAAGAGGTTAAAAACAGTTCTTCATTTTTTAGTGATCATATCTTTGAATTTTCCTTTTTTTCTCTTTCTATTTAAATGAAGCACTCCAAGAATTCAAAACCAGATCTCACAGACTGACATTGTTCTCTGATGCCTAAGCATTGCACTGAAGAATGTTATCTCAGCTATTAGAAAACACAGGAAAATCACAGCAACACATTAGGAGCACATGTGTACTCTTTTGGTTGTTGTTGGGAGTCCTGTGATTTAAACTAGAGCTGGGCACCGTGCCTGAGCTTTTTTATTTTTATTTTTTATTTTTTATTTTTATTATTATTTTTGTTGAGGGATAGTGCTCAACCTTTGGTGTTTTTGGTGGTTAATTGGAGATTACAGTCTCATAGACTTTCCTGCCCAAACTGGTTTTGAACTGCCACCCTCAGGTCCTAGCCTCCTGAGTAGCTAATCTTACAGGCATGAGCCACTGGTTACATCTGTGCTCTTAAGTACTTTTATTCTGCTTGTCACAAGCTAAATAACATAAGGTAGAATTTCAGATAGTATTACCTTTCAGAAGGCCAAATTTAATTGAGATGTAATGTGCACAAATGTCCAAATATCCAAGAGGACAACTTAAGAAAGGAAAAGTTTATTTTCAGAGTCTTAGTCTCAGAGGGCTCAGTCCATGGTTTTGGCCTCAAGTGCTTGAACTGAACATCTTGGCAGTAAGATCATGTAGCACAGAATCTTCTGTACTTCATAGCCAACAGGAATAAGATAGAGGGGGAGCAGAGGCAAGGAATCACGGAAATATATAACTCTTAATGCTATATCTCCAATTCCTACTTCCTTCAATTAGGCCCTGTCTATCAATAATCTTAAGCACCTTTCAATACAACTACTATACTACCAATCCATTGACTAATTCATTTATTTCATGATCTAATTATCTCTAGAAATATCTTCACAGACACCCCTAGTGGTGCATTATACTAATCTCCTTGGCATTTTTTCAGTCCAATCAAAATGATAGTTCAGGTGATGTGAGTTTCAAATTCAAACAAGCAACAGATTTAGCTGTATCATCACTTTATTTCACTCTTGAATATCATGTTCTAATGGATCTATCTTTAACCACTTAATGTTGATGTCATTTATGTTACTTTCATGAAGTTCTCTTTATGGTAAAAATTCTGGCTAAAGCATTATTTTCCAGTGTCCTATACTCTTAGCAAATGGAAATTTCTCATCCCCAATCACTGATTTCATTTATCAATAAATAACACTACTAAAATAAGTTAGTTAAAAGAATGATTTTATCATGTGAAGGTTTGTCAGTGAATATTATATGGAAGCACATTAAAATCAGTTCTCAGGAAAGCCTTTTATCATTAATGGCAAGATTAGAGGAGCAAATGCTATGGTTTGAATGAATGTCTTCCAAACATTCCTATGTTAAAGTTTGGTCCATAGAGTGGTGGTACTGGGAGGTGTTGTGCACCTTTAAAAGGTGGGACATACTAAAACATCCTTAGGTCTCTCAGAATGTAGCAGGCTCTCTCTGGGTTCTGTGGGACCCTGATCCTATTTTCTTTATTATTTGTCTCAATATGTGACTAATTTCTTTTATATGCTTTTGTCACTGTCATTCATTCATCTTCACCACAGGTCCAAAACAATGTAACCATCAATTTTAAATCTACAAAGCTATGAGCTAACTATATCTAATGTTGTTAATTAACTTGTCTTCATGGTGAGTAGTACAGCAAATATTCCCATTATTGGATGTTTCCTACTAAGGATGCTGTAGTATCTTACATATTTGTGCATTTTAGGAAAGGAAATGTTACTTTAAAGTTCTTCTACCTATGAGATTATACAAAGTGAGTGGTTATATTGGCACTATTAATAATAGTTCTATACTTTATTATTAATAAGCATTTTGTCAGCATCTACTATATGTTATACAAAATGATAGGCATTTTACATGCAAGTTTCATTCTCATTATTTGTAAATATTACCCTTCCCTTTGTGGTTTAGAGACTTATCATACTTTTATTTTTTGAATGTGTATTGTTTTAGTCCATAGAGAAGATAACAGCCTCATTCTTAAAATAGAAAGTAGTGAAATAATCCTTAGAGTTGTGCAAATATAGAAAGGTAGCACAAATTCAGTGAACACACCATGATGACAACTTTTTCAGAAAAGTTCTAGAATGTTTTTTTCTTGAGTTAAATTTCTCATGTGGTATACACATTGGAATGGTTATTGTAGAACTGTAAGAAGAAAAGAAACATTTAATCATCCTCTCTTTTTTCACTGGAATTATGACTAATATGTTGCTTTCTTGAACATCATTTATTTCAGTATTTTGCACGAGGGTGTGGAGTTTAGCTGTACGTGTATTATAACAAATCATTCTTTTTTTCTTGAAATTATTTTACTTCAGATTGGAAATTGAACAGTGTCCACACTGTTCATTGCAAGGTACACAGTATTCATGAATACAATGCTGGACATCCAGGAAACGTATACACACCTCAAGCTCTTCATGCTTTTTCTTTTAGAAAGATACTGTTTACCAAAAAGAAGCTTCCTCAGTACAGGAAAAACTATTTTCCCAATAAATTCACAAAATCCTAAGATTCCCAATGGAATCCAGATGACCTTTTCACTACCACCACCTCAATATGCTTATTGGAACACTAATATTTGTACCCTGAGGACATTTACTTTCAACAATGAGGATGAGTCTTTAAAAACAAACTTCAATGTGGTAAATGTAACATGGGTCTTTGTGAGTATTAAGTGCCTGAAATAGGCAGTTAAAACTGGATTTACTATTTAATTGTTTGCTTAACAGTAAACCTAAATCTACACATTCACAATTGTCCTATAAAATAAGTACTGTGATTACACACAATATTTTATGACAAACTAGTTTCAAAATGCCAAAAGCTTTAAATAAAAATTTTGATCAGAATAAAATGTGACTCTAAAACATTATCAAAATGAAATTACATATAAAATATCCTATAGTTTACACAATTACTATGAGTTTCCAGTTGTGGAATACATTTTTCTCATTGTGAATTAAAATATGAACTTATTGGAAATGGTTAATTTCAGTGATGATACTGTTTTTGGCCTTTTAGCATTATTCTTATTATAAAAGGTTGCACTGAGGGCTGGGAATATGGCCTAGTGGTAGAGTACTTGCCTCGTATACATGAATCCCTGGGTTTGATTCCTCAGCACCACATTTATAGAAAAAGCCAGAAGTGGAAGTGGAGCTATGGCTCAAGTGGTAGAGTGCTAGCCTTGAGCAAAAAGAAGGCAGGGACAGTGCTCAGGTCCTGAGTTCAAACCACAGGACTGGCAAAAAAAAGGAAAGGTTGCCCTGAGTATCTGTTAATAGTCTAATTGGTGTTCAGTATTTCATAAATAACAAATCATTCTTTTACAATTACTGTATTAATTCACTTCAGTCAATTACTCATCATAATTTGTTATCCCATACATCTATGATAATGTTAATACAATTAGTATAGTATCACCATGTTTATTTTTTGTTGTTTGGTTTGGTTTTTTTTGGCCAGTCCTGGGGCTTGGATTCAGGGCCTGAGCACTATCCCTGGCTTCTTTGTGCTCAAGGCTAGTACTCTGCCACTTGAGCCACAGCGCCACTTCTGGCCATTTTCTGTATATGTGGTGCTGGGGAATTGAACCCAGGGCCTCATGTATGCAAGGCAAGCACTCTTGCCACTAGGCCATATCCCCAGCCCACTATCACTATGTTTTACCCTCAGCATTCTGGTAAGATGCTTATGGCTTGACATGAAAGTAGTATTTGTTTTATAAATGCTTGTGTAATACTTTTTGGCCACTCATTAAAATGGCTGAGGGGTAACATACTGGGATTCTAAATGTTATATGGTCTTCATCAGCTGGTGTTTTGCTAGTAGCTTTCTACAGAACCATATCATTATAGCTATTTGCCAGCAGTCATTAGTACATTTATCTTCTGTTGGGTTTTAATATAGTTGCAACTTGGGGAATCTGGAGTCAATAAAGCTTTAGAGAAGATGTACCAATTGTAGGATGAAGTAATTTAGAAGCACAGATATTCATAACATTTGCTAAATCATTCTTATTTGAGTAATGTGAGAATTCAAAACTCTGCTTCTCACACATGTAAACAAGAATTGGGGCCCTCAAATGGCAAATAGTTTATTGGGAATACCAGTAGAAATACCTCTTTTTTCAATCCATAGATTAATATTCATGGGATTCTATTTGAGAATCAGATGTGTGTCCTGAAATTTGAAGGAAAATGTTCATCCTTCTCTCCACACATGTATCTTGAAATGCTCGTGGTAAAAGAGACTTAGTGGCCAACTGGCCTCACCACCTAAATTTGTTGATAATGAAATTAAGTGACTGACTGAAAAGATGAATTACTTAATCACCCTACCATGAACAATGTCTACCATTCAAAATTCTTTCTTCCATCTTAAAATTCCATCAGAACCTCAGAATCTGTTAGAGTAATGTAAAAGACCCCAAAGACATGGCCATAGGTAGCATAATAATAAAGCAATATAATGAGACTTTTTTCTCATCTTGTCACGATCTCAATATCTTGGAACAGTGATTTTTAACATCCCCCAGCTTCAACATTCTCAAAAGTGTAAGATAATATTAATATTTCAAGGGTTTAAAACAGCTTACATTTACAAAGGATTTAAGACATTATTGTGGTCCTAAGTCTATCTTTTCCAATTGTCAACAATTATATCTAAGTTATCTAATTAGGGCTGTTACTGTATTGGGAGTCAGTAAGTACTAGTTAATATCTCTTTTTTAATGGGATGCTTCACCAATTTGCATGTCTTTCTTGCATGGGGGCCATGCTACTTTTCTCTGTATCGTTCCTTTTTTGTGTGTGTATATGTGGTGCTGAAACAAGCACTTATTACCTTTTTTATATCATTATTTTGACATTTCTACATTTACCTAAACCATCAGTTGGGATTTTGAAAATAAAAATCTAGAGGAAACTTAAGCTAACACATAATTTCATTATCACATATTTCTCCCTTAAGTAACTTCAAGAGAAGCCCAAAAAACATTTAAGACTACATTTATTCAGTCCCTCAGTCTGAAAGATTTCAACTGTTTCTTCATGATTACACTTTCAGGTTAGAATAAGAGTAAAAAGTTGTTATTATTACTGTTGTTATTGTTTCCAACTGGGTGTGTAGGGACTGAGGAGTTAACAAAGGAATTTACATGATAATCTCTTAAAATACCTTTAAAGACGATGAAAAACAAGTTTTTGGATTAACAGGGATGTGTCAGTTTAAATGCAAAAAAAAGTATTAAAATCATGTGATTAGCTGTATTTTTAAAAATTACACATTTGAAGTCCTGATTATAACCTAGGGATTTATTTGCTTATGAAAAGTCAAACTATGAATTACAACATTGCAGAATAATTTCTACTTTATCAGGATAGTTTTACTGCTCTTTCCACAAATGACTTGTAAAACTTTACAATACCTAAAAATCTTTGTTTACCACATTACAAAAAGTTACTTAAATTTAGATGAGAAAGACAGATGCTTTTCTTTTGATATTGAAACTTAAGATGGAATTGTTTTATTTAAAACAAATCCCTGTCCTCCCTCCCGATATAATAAGTAAATAGCAATGTGAAGAAAAGTGTCCTTTAAATCTGATATTCAGTTCAAATGCATGGTAGGGAAAAGTCTATTCTGCATATAAAATATAACAACAAAGAGAGAATTATGAATAGAAAATTAAAACATGTAGAGGAGACAAATATTCTGCATACATAGCTTTAAAATCCCAACAGGGAATCCTTATCTGAAGGAGAGGTTACACATTCAATCATTAACTTAAATGCAAATTCCCGAAGACAAAAATTCCAACATGCTAATTTGCAACCTAACTAAAACAGTTTACCAGTCTAATAGTATGTAATAACAATTTATTTTTACCATCTAGCAGTTTAACTGAAATTGAATGAAGATTTTAACATAAATATATTAGTAACATAGACTTCCCTAGATTGCAATAAGTAATGAAACACCTTGTCAATATCAACTTTTCACCCAGTAACAGGGTCTTACGTGGGAAAGGGTTTTCATTTCCTACTTAAATCGTAGGAAGAGAATTGGCTAATGAAAACAGCTTTGTAAAAAGCCAGTTAAAATTTGAATCTGCAGCTGGGTAAGTTCCCTCTCTTTGTTCCTGTAATACAGTAAAAATATAGCAGAGATGTTTAATGTTCAGAAATCTGGTCTCTTCACTTTGTATAGGCTCAAGGTAGAAGAAGGAAAAGAAAGGTATTTTTTTGGCTGTAGCTTTGATAAACAACAAATGAAGAAAAATGTTGTTTTCGAGACATCTGATAACTGAGAATCTAGACCTTATCTTATAGATATTTTCTACATTCCTCCAAAAAGCTTGGCAAATGAATAACTGAGGCCTATTTTGGTGGAAGGAGAGAAGGATATACTAGTTCCAGCATAAGAACAAAATTGTGAAAACCGCAAAGTAACACAAAACAGTTATTTTCTCCTGAATAATAATGATGTCATGTTTGCATATAGAACAGCATTTGTATTATTGCTCTATGGTATAATATATTAAACAATATATTAAGGAACTCATAATGGACTGCACATTACAAACTTAAGGTTCTTTGGTGAGGCATAAAAGAAAACATAATTTCAGCTTTAAAGAAAACTATCTTAGCCATTTTTTTTTTCTTTTATCCATTGATCTGCTGGGGTCCGCTCACAAAGTAGAAAGAGGTATTGTGTGAGTTTCACCATGGCAACAATTGCAATGCCCCCATCCATCATACATGTTGGCCAGAAAAGTGAATGGAACAGCACACTGGAACTGTAGAGTTTGGCTAGAATGACGATTTTCTGGTTTCCTTCTGGATCAGAGTAGCAGGCGAAGTGTTGATACTTCCTGAAGTTTTCCATGAAAATATTCACCGGAGACATGGATTCTTCAAAGTTTTTCCACACTTAGGTATATAGGAGCATTGTGGAGAATGAAACAAACTGTTATCAGAAGATGTGATTCTTAAGTGTGAATGTGTGTGTGTGTGTGACACTAGGAAGGAATAGTGTATGGTGGTCACCTCAGTTTTATCTGTGAAATAACCATGATAGTTCTTCTTTTTTGTATTCAAGCCAATTCTTCCAGAAACCCTAAGAAATTATATAGTAATTAAAATAATTTTGGGGATTATGTGACCAAGACCTGTATATCATTTGTTAATTTAAGTCAAGTTACGTATGAGTTAATCAACTTGAATTAATAGTTGTGTATTGCATACACAAAAAGTAAATTGTTGGGGCTTCTGAGGACCCCTTCCACCCTATCTCCCAGGGAAATGCCTGAACCTCAAATCTATGGAAGAAGCTCCACCCTACCCCTCATACCGGCAGAAGGAGTAAGGCCTGTTCTTACCGGACTGCTCTAAGCTGAAGTGGGATGCCGAAATCCCTTCCTCGGCCCCCCCATAATGTGTCAGGAGCTGCAGAACAAAGATGTCGGGGAGACGGTTGGATGTTTGAATGGGTCTCAAAGGATCTAATTGGGAGGGGGTTTATATAGCGGTAATGGCGGGAAAGGAGGGGGACTGGCCAAAGGGCCACTCATAGGCTCAAGATCGTGTCCATCAGATGATGTCATGAAACTTCCTTTGTGGCTGGACAACCCTCATCATGGTGGCATGCATGTGTCTGCCTCCCTCAGGGGCGGGGTATTCTCTTCTGGTTGAGGCTGGAAGGTGGGAGTGGCTAGCCCCAACACTGTCCCAGCGCTGGGGGAAGGGCAGCATCTCGGAAGCTCTTGTCGCCCTTCCCCCACCAAGGCCAAAACTGAGTCCCCAACAGTAAATGACTTCCAATATATTCTTCTTGCAATGACTATGTGAGGTGGGTTTTAATTATTCCTTATTGAATATATTTATGGCATAAGAATGTAAATATTTAGAATTTTTCCACATAATATTAAATGCTCCCATATCATAACAAAGTCAAAAGTAGCTTATTTATATTTTTGGTATGGCTTTATTGTCTTCTCCTTGGTTATTTTGTTACTGTCATCAAGGAAGCATCTATCTTCTAGTGAATTTATCGAAAGAAATCTTAAGAGCAAGAATAATTAGCCATATGGCAGTGCTCACAGCTTTAATCCTAGCTATTCAGGAGACCTAGATCTGAGGACTGTGGTTCAAAGCCAGCCCAGACAGGGAAGTCCATGGAACTCTTATCTCCAATTAATAAGCAAAAGGCCAAAAGTGGAGGTATACAGCTCAAGTGTTATAGTTGCCAGCCTTGAGTGAAAAAGTCAAAGGACAGTGCCCAGGCCCTGATTTCAAGCTCAGGTCCTGGCACCCCCAACCTCTTATAAAGGCCTGTGATGGTTGCAGAATACTCACCTAGCATGCCATAGGAGTTTTTTCAATGTGTCAAGGAAAAGTAAAGCATTGGAGGATGAAGATAGTGATATTGTGATAAATCATGCTTCAGGAGATATTATGTAGCAAGGCACAATTGAGTTAAGGTTATACGATGGCACAGTAATATGTGTCCAATGCATTAAAGACTATACCATCAGAGAGTAATTATAATTACTCAAATATTCACCATTACTCAGAACTTCCCAGTCCACAATATCCAGGTGTCAAACAAGTAAACTTACTCATGTGAAACCTACATGTTCTTGGTCCCAAGAGCAGACTGAACATTTTCAAGCATCCCAAAGAGTGACTATAGCTACATAGTTATTAAGCATATTCAAAAGGCCAGACTTTGTGTTTTGTGTTAGAAAATAAAATGTAATATCCATGCTCAAAGAATGTACAGATCAACGGTGGGTTAATGTGAATACATGTATACTCTGAATTTATGATATTCTTTAGTGATGGGTAATAATTGGAAAAGTAAATTGGGACTTTTTTTACCACTTTAAAATGGTAAATACTGTAAAATTTAATTAAGCTTTGTTTTGTTTCCATTATTATTTACTTAATTTGTGTAAGCAAAGTCTTAAAGAAGTGTTTGATTGAGAAAAGGAAAGCAAGTTATAATCTATGTATGAACATTACTTTCAGTATTGTGATGAAGTTCTTTTAAGGGAGAGGTTGCTGTTTCTATATTTGTTCAAAACTCTTATATCTCTTGTGCCATATCTTCCTGAAAAGAAGCTAAAATGACCTGGGGGGGGGGGCTCCACTAACAAGACAGAAACTATGTAGAACTCTTGGTGTTAGTCTAAACCTTGCATTCATTTGATAACATTTTAAAATCTTTTTGTTTTGCCTTTTGCCAGTCCTGGGGTGTGAGCACTGTCCCTGGCTTCTTTTTTTGCTCAAGTGTAGCACTCTACCACTTAAGCCACAACATCACTTCTGGCTTTTACTGTTTATGTGGTGCTGAGGAATCAAACCCAGGGCTGTATCCATACTAGGCAAGCACTCTACCACTAAGGCACATTCCAAGCCCTCTTTCTGTTTTTTTCTAAGATGGCTTCAATGTGTAGTTTCAGTTGGCCTTGAATTCACAATCCTCCCGCCAAAATGTGGTTTCATTAAAATTTGAAATTTGTTTCACTGAACAATATTGTTCCAAGAGAGTAAAATATAAACACATAATTCAAAGAAATATTTGCCTTATATGTAATGGCAGGGGAAAGGAAACTCCCACACTATTCAAGGGAAGAGGGTTTATTGGGCAAGGGAGAGAGCAAACCTCCAGCTGGACAAGATGCTGTCAGGTGGATCAAGAGTGATGATATAGGGGAGGGGAAGTGGAGACCTCAGAGGATGAGGAAATCAAAGCCTGAGGGACTTCCCACTGTCCCCAAGTATGCCAGTTGCCTGGGATACAGGTAATCTCCACTGGGTGGGATTTCTAGGGTGCTTGAGGAGAGAGCCAAGGGAAAGGGCCATTTGTCCTGAGCAGGCCTAACAATATGTAACCAACTGGTTTAATTACAAATGTATCCACATGCTGGAGAAGATTCATGGCAATAAGTACTCACAGGGTTGGTAGGGAAGTAACTGGTATAGCAACTTTGGAAAAATATTTGGAAGTATTTTTAAAGGTTAATATTGGCATGCCTTATGATTCAGATAGTTCATTTTCAGGTTTATGCCTGACAGAACTGTGTATACTTAAGGTACCAAGAGAAATACACAAGAATATCTGTGGCAAAATTATTTGTAGTAGCTCCAAAGTAGAGATGATGCAAAATACTTACAATAGGGCCAGACAATAGAATGGGCATAAGTAATGGGCACAAGTCAACTACAACCAAATGGATGAGGTTTGATCAAATGTTGCCAGATAAGGAAAAGTATCCTGTATTTCCATTTATATCTTTTTATAATGAGGCAAAACTAAAATGTATTGTTTAAAGTTGTATGTTTAAGAGGTTGGGCGCTGGTGACTAGAGATTGTAATCCTAGCTACTCAGGAAGCTGCGATTTTAGGACTGATGTTCAAAGCCAGCCTTGTGCAAGAACGTCTATGAGACTCTTATCTCAAGCACCCAAAATTTGGAAGTATATCTGTGGCTCAAGTGTTAGAACACAAACCTTAAGTGAAAAAGCTAAATAATAGTACTTAGGCCCCAAGCTAAAGTCCTAATACTGGGGAAAAAAAAAAAAGCAAAGGGCTGGGGATATGGCCTAGTGGCAAGAGTGCTTGCCTCATATACATGAGGCCCTGGGTTCAATTCCCCAGCACCACATATACAGAAAACGGCCAGAAGTGGCGCTGTGGCTCAAGTGGCAGAGTGCTAACCTTGAGCACAAAGAAGCCAGGAACAGTGCTCAGGCCCTGAGTCCAAGCCCCAGGACTGGCAAAAAAAAAAAAACAAAGATATGTGTATAAGTGATAAAAGGAAAATGAGAAAATATTGCCATAGTAATCAGGAGAGTAAAGATCTTTGGTAAGGAGCATAGCCTATATTTTCTAGAAGTGGGCATGATGGCCCTTTTACTTGTATAAAATGTTTTCTTTTGTCGTGGCTACATGGGAAATTGTCTTTATAATACATGCTTGAGCTGAACGTTTTCATTGTGTGTATATTCCTATACATGTTATAGGTTACATTTGCAATGGGTCAAAATCATATAGTAACCTAGGACAAGACACTTGTCCTAAACATTTAACTTGGTATATATAATGATAGTTTTTAACTATATGTTTATAGCTTAAATAATACCTTCACAGGGCTATGGTGATTAAATATCAAAAAAGGAAATGGAAATATTTCTTTTGAAGGCATACTCAACTGTAGTAACTTTTCAGTTCCTTGGATATTTGATAGTTTATAAGGCATTCATCCTTACAAGAAAGGTTTGACTTAAAATTCTTGAAGGAGCCTTGATTTATAAGTATGCATCACAGAGTTAGGACAGTGTTTGTGCCTATAGAATTAGAAAAAAATTGAACAAGTTTTTTCAAAAAACACTTTCTAAAATATTCTCTAAGGCAAGTTGGCAGAGATGTATGTAAGAATTCTTTCAAGTTATTGCAATGAATGTGAAAGATGGGTTTCTTTCCTTGGTATCAGTATAACAGAAACAAATCTTTTTTTTTCTTATTGATTGTCAAAGTGATGTACAGAGAGGTTATAGTTTCATACGTTAGGCCTTGGGTACATTTCTTGTACTGTTTGTTACTTCCTCCCTCATTCAGCCCTCCTCCCTCCCCTTTTCCCTCTCCTCTTGAGTTGTTCAGTTGGTTTACACCGAATGGTTTTGCAAGTATTGATTTTGGAGTCATTTGTTCTTTTATCATTTGTTGCTCGATTTTGATATTCCCTTTCACTTCCCTAGTTCTAATAACAGTATATACAGTATCCAGTGTACTCAGATGAGATACAGAGATACTATGGCTACAACCACAGGAAGGGGATACAAGAGGGTCATCAACAATAGAAGCTATGGTTTCACATGGCAGGTTGAAAGTGATTACAACATTGATATAACAGTTGCTTCCATAACATGGAGTTCATTTCACTTAGCATCATCTTATGTGTTCATAGGGGCATAGCTATTAGGCTCTTGTGATCCTCTGCTGTGACTTGCCTAAACCTGTGCTAATTATTCCCTATGAGGGAAACCATAGATTCCATGTATCTTTGGGTCTGGCTCACTTCACTCAGTATAATTTTTTCCAAGTCATTCCATTTTTTTATGAATGGGGCAATGTCATTCTTTCTGATAGAGGCATAAAATTCCATTGTGTATATGTACCACATTTTCCTGATCTACTCATTTACTGATGGGCATCTGGGTTGTTTCCATATTTTAGCTATGACAAATTGTTCTGGATGAACATTGTTGTGCTGGTGGCTTTAGTGTGTTCTTGTTTGTGGTCTTTTGGGTAGGTGTCCAAAAGTGGGGCTGCTGGGTCCTAGGGGCGCTCTATGTTTAGTCTTCTGAGGAATCTCCATACCACTTTCCAGAGTGGCTGAACCAGTTTATATTCCCACCAACAATGAAAGTAGGGTTCCCTTTTGGCTACATCCCCTCCAAAATTTATTATTGTTAGTTTTTCCCCAGAGGAAGTTAGGTTCACATACATTTGGAGACAGGGGTACTGAGACAGTTCCCAACAGTCTGGACCACAGTTGAAGGAGCAATTAAAGGTTTCTGTAATGGACACATTTAGCAAGGTGCATTGAGACTCTTCAGTTCACACACTATAGAGAAAAGAGGAGAGTAAGCAGAAATCTAAGGGCTATGTGCAAGGAAGGAGTGGTTGGGAGGAAAGGTGGCGGGGGGATCATTGTTCATTTCCAGGACCAGAGAAATCCTTCCCAAGGCTATGGTACACCTGTGGACTTATAGAGTTTAGATCTTAGAGAAGAGCAGGTTTAGGTAAACTACAACATACCAAAGACAAACATGGGCTTCTGAGAATTTTCTCAGTGACATCATTAGATTGTGATATTATCTAGTGCTTGATTAATTTTTTTACTTATAGAATTCACTGAAAAGCATAAGGCAAGTTTTAAAATAACAACTTGTCCTTAAACTGTATTTATGCAACACATAAATTCTTACCATGGCCTAGTCCTTTTCTCTGTTAGGTTTTACTTTGCAATTTCTTTTACAAATCCTGACTAAGTCCAATTTGTATGCAGAGAGTATAAGAGACAAGAGGTAAGATGACAATAGGGTGAAGCTTGACAAATAGAGTAACACTGATGTAGTATCTTAAGTTCCTTCTAATAAGGGAAATAATATCTCAACACTTTGATTATATCAATAGCAGTAATTATGTCTGTTTTCCCTCTCATTGGTGTTTTACCTAAGTTGCCTTTAGTCTTTGTGACAACTGCATAAGTTGGATGTTCATTCTTTACAAAGATAAGTGAATTGAGAATGAGAGATATCAGGTAAAATACAAAAACATATTTATGGTCATATTGTGATTTCTGTAAGGCCTTGAGGCATTCTACTATGCAGTGCTGACTCCTCAGGAATGCAAGTGAAAAGAAAGTCTCTTGGTAGACAAATGAGTCACTATTCTCCTAGGGCCTCTCTACTGGAAGATCCCTGCTGCTCACTGTTGAAGGAACATTGTAAAATGCCTTCATTTTATGATGAAGGTGAACATTTTAAATTAACAAGTTTCACAGGTATCAATTTTTTGTTTCTGGATATAAGCTAATTACCAGTGTGTCGGGGTCTCAGCTCTCATCGCTCTCCCGGCCTGCGGGAGAGATGGGGAAGCTCACCCCAACTGAGGTGGGCCAAGAAAGGATGAGGTTCGATGGACAGCCCACACCCAGCCCTCCCTCGCTGGAGGACAATCAGACGGAGTCCAAGAGAGATGTCAGCACATGCCTTGGTTTATTGAATGAGCTCCTCTCTTAAATAGGTCAGAAAGCGGCAGGAAAGGGAGGGATGTATGTGCACCTATCTAGGGACTGTGAAGGGAGGCCTGAGCTGTCCCTTAAAGGTGGAGGGCCGAGGGTCCAATCCTAAGAGGCGGCCTAATTCTCACAGGACTGCCTCCGGGTTCATCACCAGGCACCATCTTAGCCACACATGGTCCCAAGGCTGGGAGACGGTGCCAGCTACACCTGCCTTTCCCGGTTCTGGTGTAATAGCCACAGGTGGCCCCAGGGCCGGAAGAGAGGTGGGGCCAACTAGGACCACCTTTCCTGGTTGTGGAGCTGGCTGGGACCTCCTCTTCTGACACTAGGCATCCGGGAATGCCCCACAACAGAGAATTGAAAACAAGAGGATTTTGTGCAGATTAATATCCTCTCTTTTTGCTGAACATGTATCAATGGCTGTTATATGTGTGAGGTTCCACGCCAGAGGTAGGCCATCCTGGACTCAACTCACTTTGTTGTGGCAAATTGTATTTTTCTGTAACATATACGGTCATATTTTGCTAATATTATGAGGAGAATGTGTTATTTGTTTCTAAGCAGACATGGGAATCTGAAAGAGGTTTTGGAGTCAGCTAAACTGGAGGGTCTAAGGCTTCAGTACTCATTAGAAACAGTACAGCCCAAGGCCACTGGAGAATCAGCAGAGCAGCCAGGAATGTGAAAAGATGAGGTATTCATTTTAGCAAATATATTTCACCTAGATTTTGCTTCTAAAAAGGAAAGTATTAATTTGATAGTGAAATGAATGCCCTGTAAACTGGTTTTCTTTTGGATTGAAACTTCAGCTTTTTGTATGAAAGGATCTTGTTTCCTTAAGGTGAGAAACTGTCAGACTTAATTTCAGAAATGGCAGGCTCATTTGTGCTCCAAGGATTTCATTTATGAACATTAGAGAGCTAGAGATGCTGCTTAGCACTTATGTACTTAATTCGGAAGGAAGCATACTTGTCTCCCTAATTATTTACCTCCCTATATATTCAGCAAATATAGGGCAAATACTCAAATAAAAAGGGTTCCAGAATTTGTTACTTTAAAAGTTTGATGCCTAACAGTGCTTTCCCCTTGAGAGTATATTAGAATCGTTTGGAGAACTCTACAAGCTACTTCTGACTCATCTGACCATCTTGAGTAACAGTGTAGACTTAGGTGTTAGCATTTTCAAAGTTTCTGAAGACATTAGAATGATAAGTTTAGAAGTTTTGATGTAAAGGGTGATGAAGGGGAGAGTTGAGGTGAATGAGGGTAGAAAACAGACAAAGATATGACATGCCACAAATAATAACTGTACTCTTGTGGAATATGGGTTTGAATCTTAGGTATGTCTGCCACTTGAAAGAGCTGTGTGACATCAAGCAACTTATCTCTCCTTTTGAGCCTTTTGTCACAAATATATTAATACTTAAAAACTTTAGGGAGTACCTGTGAGAATAAAACAAATAATCGATGAAAAATCTCTGGCACATTGTAGGCAATTTAAACATAAGGCATCCTTAGCAGTATTATTAGACAACATCAAGTAAATATACAACAGAAACTTTTGGAAAGAAGGAAAGAGGTGAGAAAGATGACCTTGGCATTGATGGAACAAAGGAAGAGGAGAGAGGAGAGAGGCATCCCTCTCTCAGTCATCCAGCGACCTTACCTCTGCATGTATGAGCATAGGAGTGTGATTTCCAGAAGAATGTACATCATGATGGAACAAACCAGCATGGCTAGTCCCAAGAGAATGGCCCGGTCTTCTCCAGCTTTACGTGCTGTGACTGTTTTCCTTTTGTCCAGGAGTTCATGGTCCCTGATTTTTTTGGTAGATATTTCTGAAGTTGAAAACAATAGAGACTTATATGAAGTTTTGTTAATCAGTGTGGGGACTGCTTTCTCTGCTTCGGCTCAAATTCTTATTTTCTCTCTTATTATCCTCGCATCGCCTTCTCCCCCAACCCTCGGCCTGCAGGTTTGTCGGGGTGAGACGTGGGGATGTCTCCGTCCTGGCGGGCGCACGACCCGCGTGGCAATGTGACCGCTATCCTACTCCCGGACATAGACCACGGAGTCAGCTTCTGAGAGCGAACTAACTTTATTGAGAGAGGGGCAAGGGTAGATGATCGGGGGGAAGGGGGTTGGCCAGGATTCCCATAGGCCACGAGCTGTCAGGTGACCTCCAAGGGGCTGGTCACTTGACCTCCAAGGGGCTACGTCACTCTGAGCGCGCCAAACCAGGGCGGGCTGGTAGGCGCCAGGCTGGCTGCCAGCTAAGTCGGGGGTCTCTTATCGGACCGGTTTCTCCAGATTCCAATGTAGAGAGGATGGAAGGGCTGCATTCCCCAGCTGGGGGAGGTGCCTCAGGCCCCTTCCATCTAGGGGGGAAGATGGACCCCAACATCTGCCTCTTTTATATTTTTTTTTCGAACAGCAGGAGGCGCCCTACTCGAGAGCGCGCCATGTCTTAGGTTTCCCCCCCCCCCAAGGGGAGTCTTACCCGTCTTGGACTAACGCCCTAGCTCTTCAGGCTGACCTTCCTGCCGGGCTGGCGGGCCCGATGAGAGGCCTTGGGGAGAGTGGGATTGGCACTCGAAAGAGAGCCTGATAATTTTTTCCGGTGCCGGCGGACCTTACTGAGCAGCCGGTCCTAGGGTTTGAGTGACGAGCCTCTTGGGGTGCTTATATGGCTAAAAGGCCAAAGGCCACTTGGTATCTAGACAGCTCTGGCCCATCGCTTAGAACAAGAGACTCAATGTAAACATAAGGTAAATGGGAGCATAAAGCAGACATGAGCATAAGCAATCGTAATACAAGGCAAATGCAAACATGAGCAACTGTAACACATGAGCAATTACAACAAGGCACAAGGCGATGGAGGGTCTCTTATCGGGGTCAGTCCACGGGAAACAGGAATTCTGGTCCAGTCTGGTGTCGCTCAAGGCAGCACAGATGGCTCTTCCTTCCCTCGATGGTGAGGTAGAGGGGCAGGATCAGGTCCTGGTGATGTGGCAGCCAGGATGCTGGTAACTTAACAACTGAGGTTAGTAAAACACTTCACAGTAAACATTGCAGCAAGGTGCCAATACCTTACTTATTATAAACATTTATAATAAAACATTAAAGTGTCCAAGTCCTTTAGCTCCTATTTCCCTCCAATGGGGACCCCCGAGATAAGCAGCAAAGGGGGGAGCAAAAGAGAGGGACAACCGTGCAAAATTTCCCTTTGGTCCTTGTGCAAGGCTGTGGGCCACGCTGCCACAGCAAACGTTACTCCAAAGGGCGTCAGGCAGGGTCCAGGGAAGAAACAGGGCCGACACTGGGTCCAGGTCCATCGCTGGTGCAGGCAGGCTTTCCCGTTTCTCCTTAGAAAATTCCACCTCGGTCTTTGCTTTCCTGAGAGGAAACAAGGGGAGACATCCCTCAAGGGCAGGTGCCCTTGGGTGGTCATTCTGTTGGACAATATTTTACATCTCTAGCTGGTATCCAGATTGGATTCGGTTCCCCAGTAGGGAAGACGCAGGCGAATCCCCTGCCTGCGCTGATAATTGGGTCGGGTCCACGCCACGCCCCTGTCAGAGAATCCTTCCACCGGGCCTCCACTTTTAAGTAGGGTGTTTGGCTTGACCAGTGTCTCTGGAAAGCCGACAGAGGTTGGTCCTTAGAGAAATTTAAAATATTCAATGTAAACATCGCTGTCCTCAGCTGGTCCTGGGGGCTTCCCCCCCCTTTTTGTTTTAATAATTGATCCTTCAGGGTCCTATTATGCCTCTCAATTATGGCTTGACCCTTTGGGTTATAAGGTATTCCAGTGGTATGTTTAATATTCCACATTTGGAAAAATTCCTGTAAAGGCTTACTGGTGAAACAAGGTCCATTATCTGTTTTAACCTGTAAAGGCAGTCCTAGGATAGCAAAACATTGTAAGAAGTGGCTTTCAGCATGCCGTGCTCTTTCACCGGTATGCAGAGAGGCCCAACATGCACCAGAGCAGGTGTCAATGGACATAAATATATATTTTAGCCTTCCAAAGGGGGTGTAATGGGTCACATCAGTCTGCCAAATTAAATTGGGTCTTAAACCTCTTGAATTTACACCTGGAGATTGCAAGGGAGGGACTTGCACGAAAGGCATACATGATTTGCAAGTCCTTATAATCTTTTTTAGGTCTTTTATAGGAATTGAAGGAAATCTCTGATGTAACCCTCTCCAATTTAAGTGAGTACGCTCATGAAGCCCTTTGGCCATTTGGAGGTTTTGAGGTTGTACAATGGCTAGAGCTATGATGGTTCCATCAGTGGCCAGCTGGTCAGCCATACGATTACCTTGTGCCAGGTCCCCAGGCAGTCCTTGATGTCCACGAAGGTGCTGTAAAAAGATAGGCTCACTCCGCTCTTTTAACAGAGACCTGACTTGGATCATCAGAGGAGTGATTGGGTTTCCATCCAACTTGATATGTGAACATACCAGGTTGGGTAGCAAGTTAACCACATATAGACTATCAGAGAACAAGTTCATTGGCTGTTTAACATGGGTCAGCGCCAAGGCGACTGCGTACAGCTCTTTAAACTGTGCAGAGCCAGTGACGGCTTCAAAGTAATGGGTGTTATCTTTCCCACCGGCAGGGGGCGAGGCGGAGCGCACCACTACGGCAGAGCCGGCTCGCCCACCATCTGTAAAGACATTGGCAGCCTTGACAAGAGGCTTGGTAGAGAAAAGCACAGGGGGTGTCCATTGTAGCCTGGAAAATGAGGTCACCCATCTTGAAGTGCCATAGTGGCAATCTATCTTACCCATAAAGCCCTCCAGGGCACTAGACACACGTGAATTATTTCTCCTGACCCATTCAAAATCTGACAACCGGTAGGGAATAGTTAGCACGTCAGGATCTCTTCCATAATGTCTCAGGGAAGTATCCCTGCCCTTAATTACCAAGTCAGCTAGCTGGTCCATCTGGGAATAAACTCTGGGAGCTCCTCCCACTGATGCGTGCACCCACTGAAGGGGCTCGCCTGATTGCGTAATTGCAGCTGAAGAGAGTTCGGATCCGGGGAGGATCCAAAGGCAAGGTGGGCACTTAGGCTTGTAGCGTGCCAGCTGTGCCTTATTTAAGGCCAATTGGATTTTCTGGAAGGCTGTTTGGAGTGATGGAGTTATTGTAATAACATCAGTGGGCGCTTTGCCCTTTAAAGAGTCATGGAGCGGTAACAGCTCCTCTGTAGGCAGTTGAAGCCAGGATCTTAGCCAATTAATTTCACCTAACAGTCTTTGCATCTCCACCAGAGTATAAGTTGCCTGGAAGGATAACTGGGGCTTGAGTGGGCATACAGAGTCTAGTTTAAGCTCTGCCCCCAAGATCTTGAAGGGGTATGCTTTCTGAACCTTGTCACTGGCTATACGCAGCCCTCCTCTTTAAAGGAGTGTTTGGGCCTTGCTATAGGCCAAATCTAGCACATGGGCATCTGCTGATCCAATAATAATGTTGTCCAATTAAATGCATATAGTCCGATCTGCTCCTGTATTAATTAAGAATCGGAACTTTTTTCCAAATATATTACTGTCTCTGGCAATAGGGACTGCCCAGCAAGGGGCTTTAGGCTGTTTATTGCCTTGGTTGGTGGGAAATCTGAAAGTCAGGCCGTAAAGTTAATATTTTGCCCAGGGCGCATTTACCCGCCTCTCTCAAGAACCATCCTCCTGGACTCATGAAAATCTGTAGCTTCAAGGCCTCTGAATTTAAAAGTGGCCAGGCCGTAAAGCAGATGTTTTGTCCAGGACGCGTTCGGCCTGCCTCTCTCAAGAGCCGTCCTCCTGCACTCATGAAAATCTGTAGCTTCAAGGCCTCTGAATTTAAAAGTGGCCAGGCCAGTTTTTTTTTTTTTTTTGCTGCGGGGCGCTGCAGGCGCAGCAGAAAAGCGGCTCAGGGTTGCCGAAATCTGCATATGTATAGAGTCAAGCTGAGTTTCACCTGGGGGAGGGGTAGCAAGCCTGCGGCTGCTCTGCTCATCTCCGGCCAGCCGCGGCTTTGGATTCCTGGGTACCGAACGAGCTTTCGTCCCAGGGCTTCTCGAGGAGTAGGGCATGGGGCCCGCTCCAGATCAAAATTACCTCCGGCTTCCTTCTCCTGAATCCAGGGGTTCCCCGCCCGGGTCCCAAGAGAGGCAAGCCTTGAGAGTCTTAATGGCTCGCAGTGGGGGTTCTCCTCCACGTTTTGTTGTTTGTAATTCCCGCTCTAGTCGGTCCCAAATTTCCCATGAGAGTGGGTTGGCTCCAGTTAGCCATGGGACCCTGTGGGGCAATTCCTCCCAAATTTGTATGGCGCAGGGCTCTGAGATATTAATCCCTGCGTTTTGGGGGGTGAACTTTAGGATCTTAGGGGGCGAATTGTTTCGCCGACTCTGGACTTGTCCCATCCTCTTACCTGGGGTGGGAGGATCGCGCGTCTCAGGATTTCCAACCTGTTTCCGTCAGGGCCGGTCGGGAGCCGGGCTTTCTTGCGTGGATTCGTGCAAACCACGTGGGGCGCCACTCTGTGGGGAGTGCTTTCTCTGCTCCGGCTCAAGTGCTCATTTCTTTCTCTCTTATTATCCTCGCATCGCCTTCTACCCCAACCCTCGGCCTGCAGGTTTGTCGGGGTGAGACGTGGGGATGTCTCCGTCCTGGCGGGCGCACGACCCGCGTGGCAATGTGACCGCTATCCTACTCCCGGACATAGACCACGGAGTCAGCTTCTGAGAGCGAACTAACTTTATTGAGAGAGGGGCAAGGGTAGATGATCGGGGGGAAGGGGGTTGGCCAGGATTCCCATAGGCCACGAGCTGTCAGGTGACCTCCAAGGGGCTGGTCACTTGACCTCCAAGGGGCTACGTCACTCTGAGCGCGCCAAACCAGGGCGGGCTGGTAGGCGCCAGGCTGGCTGCCAGCTAAGTCGGGGGTCTCTTATCGGACCGGTTTCTCCAGATTCCAATGTAGAGAGGATGGAAGGGCTGCATTCCCCAGCTGGGGGAGGTGCCTCAGGCCCCTTCCATCTAGGGGGGAAGATGGACCCCAACAAATCAGCATACTCTTTCCTTACAGGAAAGTGTCTGTTATTTCATTTCTAGGGCTGAGACAAGTAAAGGCACTCTCCAAACTGGCCTGAGTATGATCCCAGTGAGTGGCATCTGCTTCCCAAAACACATGTACACCTAAATGTACACCTGCATACATGTATACATTCACAAGTACACGCACATAAACACACACACACACACTCATACACACCAACTGAATGGGGACTTAGTATTCTGTCTTTACCTTAGGACTCATAGCTAATAGTCCATTAGTTTTATTCCTTTCCAATTCTAGAGAAAGCAATGCCTTACACTCTGAAAATAATGCTTTGGGTTTATTGACTTTACCATCAATCAGGGTGATTATGATGGATAGATTTTAGAATTTTTGAGTATCTACTTAAGCATTAATTCAAATAAATGGCAATGTATATTAGGAATCTATTAACTGAATCCCTATGTTCCCTCAGTAGAAATAGAATTATTTATGCTTAACATTTATCTCAATATTATGATACCTTAGGGTTCTATTGAGTTGAGATTTATAACCAGGCTTCTGTTTTTATTTTTTTGTTTTGGAGCAGTGTCATAAGATGAATAAATGAGGTTGGAGTCAAATGTCCCTTGAGTTGAAATCCCGATTTCACTGTCTACTGGCTGTGTGTCAATAGCAAGTTCCTTAATATTTCTGATACCTAGTTTTCTACAAAGGAGAAATAATGTTTCAATGAGGTATGGCTACATTAGGCAACAAAAGTCAATCATCTGAGAATAACTTACATGTGAGTATTTAATAAATAGTTCCATTCAAAAATAGAATGGAGAACAATGGATAGATATACATTTTACAACATAAAACTACTGTCATATCCCTCCCCACCCCCAATTTCTAAAAGACAAGATGGTAAGAAATGGAATATCACTTAAATCACTTAATGCTTAGTAATGAGGGATTGGATTGGAAGAGATGGTAAAAAAATGAAAAATTCTGGGGTGTTGTCTTGGTTGTTCAGAGTAATGTACACAAGTGTGGGTTTGGAAGTCAATGCTCAGGAATTCTACAAGATGGATCATAAAGTTAAAAGCTTACTTTCTCTTTTTTATGCTTGAACTTAGAGCCTGTGCTGTCCCCTTAGCTTTCTTGCTCAAAGCTGACATTCTACCACGTGAGCCAAAATCTTCTGGCCTCTTGGTGGTTAATTGGAGATATGAACTCTCCTGCATGGGCTGACTTCTAACCATGATTCTCATATCTCAGTCTCCCAAATGGGCAGTAGCCACCGGTACCTGGTAAGTGCCCTCTCTTGATTTCTCCTTAGATAAGGGTGTGTTGGATCCCAGGTAGAGGAAATGTTTCTGGCCTTGTGTGTGAGAAACAGGAGAAAAATGGAATGCTCCAAAAATGGAGATGGAAGCTCTTAGTTATAGTTTTCAGCTTTAAACAAAAAGCTAAGAATGGCTCCAAAGTTTTCTTTGAGGTTCTTATTACTAATTACTCATGTTTTATGGAGGACCAAATGAGTAGAATCGGACGTTCAACTTTGCAGGAGATGAACAAGGGGTCCATTGTTTGCGCACCTGTTTATAAGTAGCTTTTTGCTCCAACCTGCACTTTATTGTGCTTATGGCCCCTTACACACTGTTCTGATTGGCTTGTAAAATATGGGATGGTTGCTAAATGGATATATGTGATTGGATCTATATTTATTTACAGAAAGTTCTGGGGGAAATTTCGATCAATCTCATTCCTAGTGTACAAACTTAGCTGATTAGCTTATTGTTACTGTTTAAAGTTTATTTATGAGGTAGCTTATATGCATCTTACTCTTTCTTCAGTGAGTGGAAAGAGGCCCATTGCAGGTGGAGAATGACAGCTAAACTATCTTTCTTCTTTTTTGGTGCCAATAATGGAGTTGAACTGAAGGCCTTACATTTTCACTCAAAGCTGGCACCTGAGCTACAACTTCATTTACAGCTTTTTACTAGTTAATTGGAGATAAGAGTCTGGCTGACCTTTCTGCCCAAGACAGTCTCCTGAGTAGCTAGCATTACAGATGTGAGCCACCAATACATATGTGAATTACGTTTTTATGGCCAAAGATATTTGAGTATTTTCCCACCCACCCACATTCACAATTGGCCACTTGTTGGCATTTTGGGAGGACTACAAGAAAAGTAGCTCCCAAGAAAAGTGTTTTTGGATTAGCTTTTACTTTCCACAGATTGACAATCACCTTCTAAGTTTCTGCAATGTTTTGAAAATTTCTTTGGAAATTATAGGATTTATATCAAAGCTCTTTAAACTAGATCCTTTACAAAGCTGACAATAAATTGGTCCCATTAGAAGATAAGGACAGTAGGCAGGAAATCTTCTGAAGCAAGAAAAGATGAGTCTAGGGCTGAGTAGCTTCAAATACCTTCTGTGACCAGTCTAGGCAGGAAAGTCTATAAGACTTAAAAAAATATTCAGGTAGTTGTCAAAAGGAGTTCACATTTAACAACACAGTTTATGATTGTCTCCAATTAACCACTAAAAAGCCAGAATGGAACTGTGGCTCAAGCGGTAGAGTACTACCCTGAGCATAAGAGCTCAAGGACAGTGCTCAGGCCTTGAGTTCAAGTTCTAGGACACACGGACACACACTCACACACACACACACACACACACATACACGCTATTGCAACTGAGAATAGTTAACCAATAGTTTTCATATACTCTAAAGAAAGGGAGAAAATGATTGATTTCTGTATAGCCATAGGAATTTGGGAAATCGAGATATTAGTCAGTAAAATGTAAGTGGTGAGCAGGTGGCCTATACTTATGGAGTGATTCCTGAATAGATTAGTAAATAAAGGGACTAATGAATGATCTGGAAGAAGCATTCTGGTAAACTTTTAAGATTGAGGTTGTGGTCCCTTCCCAAATTTTTAAAAAGGTAGAAAAATAAATATTAGTGTGCTGATGCCTTACGTTTATAATCTTAGCTACTCAGGATGCCGAGTATGCGACCATCCTAAGTAGAAATGTTTGTGAAACTCGATCTCCAATTAACAAGAAAAAAGCCAGAAGTGTAAATGTGGTTCAACTGGTAGAGTACCAACCATAAACAAAAAGCTCCAGTGCCTGCACCAGAAAACATTAAAGGAAAAAATATCAGTGAAAGGTGGGAAATTAAATTAAGGAATCCTGAGATCACAGGAGGGAAGCTTTGTTTCCAGCTTGTATTTACTGGTCAGAGGAAGAATTGAGGTTAGAGAAAGCTTCCTAGATGAATATTCTCTTAAATAGAAATCTTCAACATTGATTCAGAATTAACAAATGAGATAAAGAATTGAGGGTAATTCCAATAGGAAGAGCCACATGAATATGGAGACTTGAAAATGTATGGTATCAGAAATTACAATTATGGTAATGATATTGGGTAGAGTTTGTTATGGAGGAAAAGATGTTTGGAAAAGGTTGAAGAGTTTTGTAAGTCATTCTATAGAATGTGTCCTTTATCCTGTAGTTAATGGGTAGTGCTGAGGAGTGACAAGATCACAAGTGAGTTACCGAGTGATCACTGTAATTGCTGTGCAGATATTAGATTAAAAACGGAAGAAAGCTTATATCAGAGAGAAGAATATGGAGATTGATGCTGTTTTAGGAGAGGATAGTGAGGGCTAGATATGACGTCAAGGTAGAGGAGTTAGAAAAAGGATACACATTGAAATCATTAGGAGATCAATTTTATGATTATAGTTTAGATTTATGTCTCAGTGCTTATCTTGGATGTTGAAAGAAATGATTGAGAGTGACAAAGTGGAATTAGCATTTCCTCTCCCTTTCAAATTTGAGAGGACTTTTGGTGATTTTTGTAGGTAAGAAGAGGAGACAGTAATACATTCATGACTTGCTTCCTGCAAACTTAGTGCACTGTGTTCAGGTGGGAGAGAAACTAATTTGATGGTAAGATAGAACAAAGCCAGAAAAGTCATAGGGTGAAAAACATCTTTTGGGTGAATTTTTATGTTTTATGTTACATTTAATGTGACACACTTTAAAAACTTGCCCTTTTATAGTTGCCTTTGGTGAGATTTGGTGTGCCTTAAACTTCCCATGTCGTCCTAAAATGCTGTGGGAAAGAGCGTATACAGTCTGCATGCGAGTTTCTTAATCAAGTCGTCTCTTCCCTTCTACCCCCAGTTGTCTTCAATGGTAGGTAGAAAAGGCAAGACGCTATTATTTGTGCTCAGTCTTAAGCATAAGCCTTCGTAATAGAAATATTTGTACCTTGGGTCTTACCCAGAGCTTGTATTTCATTTTTTCTTTGGTTATGTTTTTAAATGAAGCTACTGAAAAAGGGTGAGGGATAGGGTATATGGTGGGATAAATGGGGGAACAAAGGCCAGTACAATGAATGCATGTTTAGACACACATCACACACACACAGAACATTCTCTTCAAAACTTTTTGTAAAATCCTTTCAAAATCCTTTTGGTGTGATACTAAGTTTATAGGATAAGTCCAAGAATAAAGTTTCTGTAATAATTTTCCTGAAAACAAACATTTTCAATTTTTATTAAAGTTTCGTTTTTGCTCCAAGCAAGTCAACACAGCACAATGTTATTGAGCCCAATATTAGAAATTTTTCTTTAAATCTGATATTAGGACTCAGCTAAATTTTTTACAAGAATGTGTATATTAAAATGTACATAAAGTGTTTTTAAGTGCAAGAAAGATTTTTCTCTTTAGCTTTCCATGGTATATATCCATCAAGGAGAAAAGACTTCAGGTTAAGGGAGGTAATTACCACTTATGAGTTCATTCTGTAAAAATTTGGAACTTATTTAAAGTTATTTTTAAGAGGGTTTTGGGACGTAGCCTGGTTGTCCTTGCACTCACAATCCTCCTGCCTTAGCCTTCATCATCCTAGGATACAAAACATGCACCACTTCACCTAGATGTCATAATTAAGTCTTCTTCTTTTTTTTTTTTTTTTTGGCCAGTCCTGGGACTTGCACTGAGCACTGTCCCTGGCTTCTTCCTGCTCAAGGCTTAGCACTCTGCCACCTGAACCACAGCGCCCCTTCTGGCCGTTTTCCGTATACATGGTGCTGGGGAATCGAACCTAGGGCTTCATGTATGGGAGGCAAGCTCTCTTGCCACTAGGCCATATCCCCAGCCCCGTAATTAAGTCTTCATGATAAGAACATCATGTTCTGATTCTGACAGAGTCAATCAAACGTGATGTCTTAAAAATGTAGAGTGAGTGAATGTCATTCTCTCCACGCAAGGCAATGAGGCGATGTCTACAGCCTTTGGTTTGATTCTTTCTAAAGCTAAGTTTCATAGTGACAGTCTTCTGCTCATAGATACATCTTTCTTGAATATGTAAGTAAATATATTCTTCTCATAGATACTAACATCATATCTTTTAAGAGTCATTTTATACTTTTTCAAGTCCTCTTTTTTAATTTTTTTTTCAAATTTTTATATCAAACTGATGTACAGAGAGGTTACAGTTTCATACATTAGGCATTGGATACATTTCTTGTACTGTTTGGAACTGAACTCTCTTGATAGAGCCCAAGCAGCCAAGAACAAAGGCAATAAGTATTTTAAAGCAGGAAAATATGACCAAGCTATTCAATGCTATACTGAGGCTATTAGTTTATGCCCTACGGAGAAGAATGTCGACTTTACACATTTTATCAAAACAGAGCTGCTGCCTTTGAACAGTTGCAAAAATGGAAAGAGGTGGCACAGGATTGTACAAAGGCTGTTGAACTGAATCCCAAATATGTGAAAGCTCTCTTTAGACATGCAAAAGCCCATGAGAAGCTAGACAATAAGAAGGAATGTTTAGAAGATGTCACTGCTGTGTGTATATCAAAAGGTTCCAAAATCAGCAAAGTATGCTATTAGCTGATAAAGTACTTAAACTTCTTGGAAAAGAGAAAGCCAAAGAAAAATATAAGAACCGTGAACCTCTGATGCCATCTCCACAGTTTATCAAATCTTACTTCAGTTCTTTCATGGATGATGTAATTTCTCAGCCCATGCTTAAAGGAGAGAAGTCTGATGAAGATAAAAATAAGGAGAGGGAAGCTTTAGAAGTAAAAGAAAATTCTGGATATGTAAAAGCCAAACAGTACATGGAAGAAGAAAACTATGATACAATCATAAGTGAATGCTCAAAAGAAATAGATACACAAGGCAAATACATGGCAGAAGCATTGTTGCTATGAGCCACCTTCTACCTGCTTATTGGCAATGCTAATGCAGCCAAACCTGACTTAAATAAGGTCATCAGTTTGAAAGAAGCTAATGTGAAGCTTTGAGCAAATGACCTCATCAAAAGAGGCAGCATGTACATGCAACAGCAGCAGCCTTTGCTGTCTACTCAGGACTTTAATATGGCTGCTGACATTGATCCTCAGAATGCAGAGGTGTATCATCACCGAGGACAGCTGAAAATACTGCTTGATCAAGTCTACTCAAGTCCTCTTTAGAGACATTGGTTGTTTTGCTAACATTTTGGCATCATTGAAATTCATTTTTGAATTGCACATTATGACCAATTTGACAATTTTTTTCAATTAAGATTTGTTTCTCTTATCTATTCACAGTGGTTATAGTAATTGGTTTTGAATAAAAATTCTTAACAGCTCTTTCAAAATCCAGTGAGGTTTTTACTTGACCAGTTTTTATTTTGCCATATGACAATGTTTACCAAAAGCTTAATTTGTCTCTTCTCTGGTCCTGTTACTGCAATAGAATGGCTCTGGGTTAGAATGTTTAAATGTTCACCTGGAAAATACTGAAGAGAGCAATACACAGACCAAGAGAGCACTTAGGGAACAGAGAAGAATAAACAGGTAGAGAAAGAGGACATGTTAAGGAAAGGACTAAGAGAGGACCAGGGGACGTAGAGAAGAGGACACTGGATATAGAGTGTCCTGGACAGAGAGGAAAAAGTAGAGAAATGGGTAGAGACAATGTTATCATGACTGGGAAGAACAAGAGGGAAGGAGTTGAGAATGTCCAATTTTGAGCCATCCTGGACATACAGGCCAACTTAATATGTATTGAGATAGGTTTGTAATAGTCATAGAATGATTTCAGTACATAGACAAGTTTAAGAAGGCCACCAACATGATTGGCAAATGAGTTCTTTGGTAAAGTGCTTTCAGGAAAATTGGATATCACTATATTGTACATCCATTGATATGAATATTTATTGCATCAATGGCAGATATAGTGTTCCAGGCCTTTGACTTGTAAGCACAGGGTGGTATTGAAGCCTGCAATTTGGGGATGTTATTTGATGTAAGTATGGATGGCTAAGTGTCTATGGTAGGTTGGATACTGCAAGATCAGCATATTTTGGGTCCTGACATTGGCAGAGATAAGAGTACTTGTGGGTATAGGAAAGAGAAGGTGGGAAGATACAAATTAGATGTGAAGATTATGTGTATCTAAAATCACTTGGCATTCTGACTATTTGTGTTTATGTGAACATTGAGTTGCCCAAGAATTCGAGCCACCACATTCATCTTTGTAGGCCTAGGCTCTTGTACCTATTATGTTCATAAAGCATATTTTCCTCTGGGCTGAAAATAGCAGTAATAAGCACAGATGTGAGCTGTGCATATGGAGGCTCAATGGTCAATTAAAATCATATAAATTAGGAACCATGGTTTGAACAAGCTCTTGGCTTTTCTATTCCAATTAGTATCCATTGTATTGCATCACCAGTGAATTTATTCCAGAGGGAATAAAAATCAAACCTTTCAGGCACTGAGAACCTCACATGAAAGTTCTCTTCTGTTAGATCTGCTGAGAGTGAACTTTGGGAAGTGGATTAGTGAATGCCTTCACAGCTGATGGGATGGAAGATACAATACATTTTTGAACCTGTCATCTCATATGGCAGTGCTGCATTGAGGGAAGAATTTAATTCTTCCTTCTGTACACTAAACCCTTTCACATTTTTGACCCATGTCATGTGTATTTTCATCTTCTTCCAGATTTCATGAATTTTTCTTGAACTATTAGTACTTATATATTTTAAGATCCAGTTCAGATTAGCTTTTCAATCTTTTCAATCTTTTCACATTGCCTTAGAAACAAAGTGTTTTTTAGTTTGATAACAAATGACATTATCTATAGCATGGTTATTAACACAGGGCTTATGCCCATGAACATAATAGCATTATTATCAACATTTCCATGGACTTTCCAGAGCCATGTTTTATGGATAAGTACAGCCAACTAAAGAATTGGTAAAAAGATGAACAGAGTGTACAGAGAAAAAGAACAAGAATGGAATTAAACAAGAGGAGTAATGAATGAAATAGAAGATAATAGTACTAAAAGTTCTATGATTTCAGAAGGGTTTATGTTAGCTAGGCAGATGCTCTTCCATTGTCAATACTCCCAGAATTTTTGAGATTTAGGATAGGATCTTCTGTTTTTATCCATGTTCCACAGTCCTTTCATGTCTGCCTCATACTTAGCTAAGATTATGACATGCCACCAAGTGCCTTCTCTGATATGGCATCTTTCTTTTTGCCCAGGTTAGCCTGTAATCACAGTTCTACTCATTTCTGCTTCCTGAATCACTCAGATTACAAATATATACCAGCCTGTGGACAGTTAAATTTTTGGAAAAAACTAAAGAAATACTTTTACAAATCATGCCAGAGTATAAAATGAAAAACAATGCTATTTAACCTCTTCATGAAGCTATCAAATTTTGATGAAAAAGTTGAGTCAGAGCAAAATGTAATATGGAATTATAAGCCAACCTCATTTGTAAACATAAATGCAAATTTTTGAAAAGTTAGTTCATTATACCTAATGGTATATACAAGTGAAATAAATTATAATGAAATTAAGGCTCTCATCCTAGAAATCTAATGACTGTTAGTCATTGCTTAATTTTATTTATGTAACATTTATACAATTATTCAAATTTGTACTCACATGATAATAAATCAAAAGAAATATATTTGATAAAATGTAACATTTATTCCTGATAACAGCTTTTATCAATTTGTACATAGGTATAGACATTGTTAAAGTAATACAGAATGTAGAGGAACTGCCAATATTAAACTTTAATACTTAGTGGTGAAATGTTGACTGAATCTGCTTTAGAGACAGATATAAAGCAAAGATATCCACTCTCATTTGTTGTAACAATGATTTCTGAATTACTGGCTGGTATATTAATGAGGAAAACAAAATAATATTACATTTACTAACAGAGATTTTGTTTTACTCTTTATCAAAGATACTCATGTCCCCAGCCTCTGGATGGCAATATTATGCTTGTGCTTTCATTGATGCTTTTTCTCATTTAATTCATGCTATTCCATTGAATGGAGAAGCAGCAAAATATTTCACATTTTACTTGTTAGACAGTTTTTGTCACATAGGGGTACCATAACCATTAAAAACTAATAATGGCCAGGCTCTAAGGGCTCATGCTTATAATCCTCTCTATATGGGGGCTGAAATCAGAGAATAACAGTTCAAAGCCAGTCTAGGTTGGAAAGAACACAAATCCTTATCTTGGATTAACCAGAAATAACAACACAGAAGTGGAGCTGTGGCTCAAGTGGTAGAGTTGCTAGCCTTGAGAAAAAAAGTTTAGTAATACTGCCAAAGCCCTGAGTTCAAGTTCCAGGACCAGCAAATGTGTGTGTGTGCACAAGCGCACACACGGGTACACATGCACACACATACACACACAGTCCTGATAATGGAATGTGTTATACCTCTCATAGTTTTCAGCTATTTTTACAGCAATGGAAAATTCAGCATCACTGTAGTATTCCTTATAATCACCAAGTTCAAGCAATTGGATAACATGTTCATCATAGTCTAAGATAATATCTAACAAAAAAGGGGAGATAAGAATATATCCCCTAGACATTTCTAGCTAAAATTTCATTTCCCCTAAAAATTTTATACTGTTTTGCAGCAGCTGAAACACATTTATTTTGTTGCCAGTCCTGGGCTTGAACTTGGGCCTGAGTGACACTCAAGGCTAGCACTCTTGAGCTACAGCACCAGTTCTGAATTTTTCTATATGTAGTGCTGAGGAATTGAACCCAGGGCTTCATGTATGTGAAGCATGCACTCTACCACTAGGCCATAGTCCCAGCCCACAAAACACCTTTTTTAAATAACTTAAACCCAAGGTTCTGGCAAAGGACCGTCAAGGGGGTGGGTTCTGGAAAGACCATGTAGGATTATTACATATCATTATATGCTTATTCTCTTTTCTACAGGACTACAGTGGCTGCCTGCTAGCTGTGCCAAGCTGCACCAAGAGCTGGAAAAAACAGCCCTTCAACTCTAGCTATCAATAGAAAGATGACCTGGCAAGACCCCAGCAAGTCCAGCTCCCTGAATTCCTGAAAATCAGTTTTTATCTTATTTGTCTAGTATCGATAGTAACTCAGGGATCTTACTTCCTGAGTTAAGACAAACTCATATAGGCCAAATAATTCTGAAAAGTCTGGATATCTTAGAATAAGGCATTGAATGACAGCAGGCTCTATTTGAGAGACAGCAACCCCAATATGATCTTGGTTTTGAAAAATGATGTGTAAATCCTTTACCTTATAATTCCTTCCAACATGATTGGAAACTAGTAAGAAAACATCACCATGGTGCTTTTTCTTATTCCTTCCACCAGGAAATGGAAAAGATACATTCCTAATTACATCAAGTAAACTATGCTTATCAAATCAGTATTCAAGGAACTGTAAAACCATGTCAATTGTCTTAACGTTAAAACTTAGTTCTCTGGACTCATATGTGGATTATTTGCTATGGGAATAATTGTTCTTGTTATTTCAGTCTTTCAAGTAATACATGAAGCTATCTCCTGATCAGAACCAACTAGAACAAAGATGGTCATGCTGCTTTCTTCACAACAACAAATGGCTGTTTTATAAATGAAGATGGGAGAGGTGTGGAATCCTCTGTCCCAGTGGGTGCTATGACTGGGATTGGGAAGTATGAGTGGAAAGTGCATGGAGAATCCCTAATGCTGGCAGAAAACCACTGGTTGTGTGTTTATCTGGTGTCCAGGAAAAAAACCCAAGATCCAGTTGTTCATTTGACTTTCTGCAGTAATCCTGCGAAAGGACAGGATGAATGCCCAAATGTACTTATCTTACTCATGCTGATATCCTGTTAACAGTCCCTTGGAACATGCCCTTGATCTGTAACCAAGACCCTCCCCAAGGGAGTGTTTTAACCCCTAAAACTTGGAAGATGGAAAAGACTCCAGTTTAAACATGTCTGCCTATTAAACTTGTTTCTGGCTCTTATGGGCAATATATTGTTTCATGAGTAATTCTTCATCCTTCATCACAGCATCTTCTAGACAGAACCAGCAATCCGGTAGAAAAGTGGGACATGTGTTTAAATAGTCCCATCTCAAGAAAGGACAAAGGAAATAAAATCAATTTTACCTGAGAATTTCAAAGTCATTGCACCTGTTGAGCTGAGGAAAATAAACAATATATACTCCAGAAAAGGCTTTCCAGCAATGCGAGTCACAGTATGCTGATTTGGAACAGCAATGGCATTGACTAATAAAATTGAAATTGTGCATACTTTGGAATCAACCATTTCAATGTTAGGTCCATATTCCTAATCAGTATACAAGAAGACATGAGCAATGTGGCTGCATTACTCATTAGGATAAAAGAAGCAGTAGGATTGATGAATAAATGATAGTATATTTAGACAATGGAATACTACAGAGCAAAGAAAATAATCTCTAGCTATTGAGATCACTGTTGGTAAATCAGTGATACAATGTTTAGTGATAAAATAATTTGTAGAAAAGCATATCTTGTTTCCTTCTGTTTATATAAACACCTCAAAGTCATGGAAAAAAAGCAAGGGAATGACAATTCAGGATAGTATTTCTGGATGGGGTTGGGTGCTGTTTGGGTTAGGATATTAGAAGCATATCCTCAAATGTTATAAACAGACTGGCATAAAATCACAGTCCTCAGATCACTGTCTCCTCAGTAGCTAGAATTACTGGTATGAGCCACCAGTGGCCAGCTCATCTGGTCATTTGATAGTCCATTATTCCACCTGCCAGGCTGTGCTTTCAAGAACTTTGATAGGCTGATGAATTTGTCCCTCAGCATTTCTGCTTTGCTTCTGTGCCACTCTCACAGTCTTTTGGGGTGAAAAGGATAATGGGTCATGAATATCACTAGTCAGAGCCAGGATTTCTGATAGAGTGTCACTGTTGCTAATTTGTGTTGTTTCACTGAGCATGTAAATTAAAAGGGGTACAAAGATGTCAAACTATTCTTTCCATGCTTTTCACAACATAAGGCTCCTACATTAGGATCACTTGCTTTTGTTCTATCACCATCTTCTCTGAATTTTCAAACTATTGTGTGTGTGTGTGTGTGAGAGAGAGAGAGAGACAGAGAGAGAGACAGAGAGAGAGAGATGCAAGGATTTAAACTGTATCTCTCACATGCTAGGCAGATGGTGTCCTGCCTCCAACACTTGTCTCCATCCTGTCTGGATAATCAGTAACATCTCCTAGAGTTCTAGGCATTTATCATTTCTCATCATGTGGGTAAGAATAAGAGGTCCAGCCACTGGTCCATATGAACATCTTAGAGGAAGATAATCCAGGGGCTCCTTTCCTTACTGTGGAAGTCCTGGAGGAATGGCAGAATGACTTACAAGATGAAACAAAGTTAAATCTGCTTCAAGTTTTGGAACTCTGTATTATCAACAACCAGCAGCTTTCAGAGTATTGACTCTCTTCAGGTTTTGCTATCACGAGAGCCCTAGCTCTCCATCCTGGCAGCACAATAAAAACCACGAATCATCTAAAAACCACTGGTTTTCTTCCCCAGAAACGTCTTTTTTATTAATAAAATTTTTGACAAGATGTTGTGCAAAGGGGGTATAGTTACATATTAAGGTGTTGAGTACATTTCTTGTGATATCTGTTACACCCTCATTTTTCTTTCCCTTCCCTAGTTCAGGTAGGCATATACACAATATCCTGTGTACCAAAATCATATACACTAACTACGTAGGGTATGCCAAAGGAAATTCAGCTAGAATATTAAACGTAATATCAACAATAGAATCCTCCTGTCCTTGCGGTTGTTTTGCTTATCCTTATCTTATAGAATCATGTGTACATAGGTGTTGAACTATTGTAATCCACTGATATGTCTATTCTAGACCTTTTTATGTTTGTTTAGTAGTTGTTTGGTTTTAGATACATAATTTAAAGTCGCTGACCCAAACGTGGAAATAACATTTGAAAAGAAGTTTGTTTTTTTGCAGACCTGGTCTCTACTGCTCTGCCCCCAATAGTCATATATCAAGGAGACCATGCCCCTTTGGTATCTGTGCTCTAGGCTTCTCTCACTGAACAATATTTGTTCGAGCTGTGACCATTTCCCTGCAAATACCAGTATTTTCTCATTTCTAATCGCTATGTAGCATTCCATTGTGTACAGGTACCACATTTTTTGATCCATTTATCTGTAGAGGGGCATCTGGATTGTTTCCAAATTTAGGCTATTTTTAATTGTGCAGCAACAAACATGTATGTGCAGATGTCTTTTTGATATCCTGAGACCTGTTGTTGAGGATAGATGCCTAGGAGTGGTATGGCTATGTCATAGGGTATGTCTATGTTGAGCTTTTAGAGCAACCTCCATACTGTTCTTCAAAGTGGTGGTACCAATTTGCACTCCCACCAACAGTGGAGAAGGGTTCCTCTTTCTCTGCATCCCCTCCAGCATTTGTTGTTGCCTGAGTTCAGAGTATAAGCCATTCTAAATGGAGTGAGTTGGTATTTCAGGGTTGTTTTTATTTGCATTTCCTTTACTGCCAGGGATGTTGAACATTTCCTCATATGCTTCTTTGCCATTTTTATTTCTTCTCTTGTGAAGTCTCTTTGTAGCTCCTTTGCCCACTTAATAATTGGTTTCCTGGGTTTGGAGGGGATTAGTGTTTTTTGTTTTTTTTTTTTTAGTTCTCTGTAGATGACAGATATTAGGCCTTTGTCTGTTGCTGTGCTGGTGAAGATCCTTTCCTATGTGGTTGGCTGTCTTCCTAGTTTGGTAGCTATGTCTTTAGCTGTGCAGAAACTTATTTTGTAGTAGTCCCATTTGTCGAGCCTCTCCCCTATCTGTTGTGCCCCTGGAACTCTGATCAGAAAGTTTCTACCTGTGCCTATAAGTTCTAGTATCTCTCCTACTCTGTCCTTCAGAAGTTTCAAGGTTTCAGGTCTGATGTTGAGGTCCTTAATCCATTTTGAGTTCATCTTGGTGCATGGTGATAGGCTAGGGTCCACTTTGAGTTTTCTACATGTGGCCACCCAGTGTTCCCAATACCAATAGTTGAAGAGGCTATGTTTTTTCCATTGTATGTCTTTAACTCCTTTGTCAAATATCATCTGACTGTAAGAATGCAGCTATTCCATTGGCCTTCAGGTCTGTTTTTATGCCAGTACCAGGCTGTTTTTCATATGATGGCTCTATAATAGAGCTTGAAGTCTGGTATTGTGATTGCTCCTGTGCTGCTTTTGACTAGGATTGCTTTGGCTATTCTATGACTTTTGCTGTTCCATATGAATCTGTGTGTTTTCTCTATTTCAGTGAAGAATGTAGATGGGACCTTGATGGGGATTGCATTGAATTTGTATAACATTTTGGGCAATATGGCCATTTTCGCTATATTGATTCTGCCTACCCATGAGCATGGGAGGTCTTTTCATCTCGTGGTGTCCTCTTTGATTTCCCTTTTTAGATTTTTATAGTTCTCATTAAATAGGTCATTCACATCTTTAGTTAAGTTAATCCGTAGGTAATTTTTTTTTTTTTAGCTATTGCAAATGGTATTATTTCCACAGTTTCCTTTTCTGCTTGTACATTGCTGGTGTACAGAAAAGCTGCTGATTTTTCTGGGTTGATTTTGTATCCTGTTACTTTGCCAAAATGGTTTAGTACTTCTAGGAGTTTGGGGACTGAGGTTTTTGGGTCCTTCAGATATAAGATCATGTCATCTGTGAATAGGAATAGTTTGATTTCTTCTTTACCAATGTGGATCCCTTTGATGTCCTCCTCTTGCCTTACTGCTATGGCTAGGGATTCCAGCACTATGTTGAATAGAAGCAGGAGAGTAGGCAACCTTAACTTGTTCCTGAGTTTAGGGGGAATGGTATTAGTTTCTCCCCGTTTAATATATTAGCAGTTTGTCTGTTGTATATGGATTTTATTGTTTTAAAGAATGTTCCTTCTATTCCTGTCCTCTCCAGAGCTTTAAACATGTATGGGTGTTGTATTTTGTCAAAAGCTTTTTGGGCACCGGCTGAGATGATGATGTGGTTCTTGGTCTTAGTTCTGTTGATGTGGTGAATTACGTTTATTGATTTGTGGATGTTGAACCAGCCTTGCATCTGTGGGCTGAAGCCTACTTGATCATGATGTATAATTTTCTTGATCAGTTTCTGGATCTTGTTAGTTAATATTTTATTGAGGAGCTTTGCATCTATGTTCATCAATGATATTAGTCTGTAATTCTCCTTTTGTTGGGTCTTTGCCTGGTTTGGAGATGAGCATGATATTAGCTTCATAGAATGAGTTTGGGATTTCTCCCTGTTTCTATTTTGCGAAAGAGTTTGAGGAGTATTGGTATTAGCTCCTCACTGAAGGTTTTATAGAACTCATTGGTGAATTCATCCAAGCATGGGCTTTTCTTTGTTGGAAGGCTCTTGATTACATCCTGTATCTCGCTGTAGATTATTGGTTTATTAAGTTGATTTATTTCTTCTTGATTCAGTTTGAGCAGTTTATACTTCTCTAAGAATTGATCCCTTGCTGTAAAATTTTCATTCTTTAGTGACTAAAGGAAATAGTTCCTTATAATTGTTTTGAATTGTTATAATTATTTGAATATTTTGTGTATTTGTTGTAATTTTTCTGGTGGAGTCCCTGATCTTACAGATATGAGTCTCTTCTTTTTTTTTTTTTTTTTGGATAAGTTTTGCTAGGGCTCTGTCAATTTTATTTATTTTTCTCAAAGAACTAGCTTTTACTTTTATTTATTTGTTGAATGGTCTTCCTATTCTCAGTCAGATTTATCTCTTCTTTAATCTTTGTGATCTCTCTCCTCCTAGTCGTTTTAGATTCAATTTTTTCTTGTTTCTCCAGTCGTTTTAACTGCATCATGAGGTTATTAACCTGTTCTGTTTCGATTCTTTTAATGTATGCGCTGAGAGCAATGATCTTGCCCCTCAGCACTTCCTTTGCTGTATCCCATAGGTTTCTTTTTTATGTATTTTCACTGTCATTGTAGCTTATGAACTCGTTAATTTCATCCTTAATTTGCTCTGTGACCCAAATGTTAGATAACAGTGAGGAGTTTAGTCTCCAAGAGTTTGTGTAGTTCCTGTAGTATCCTTTGTTATTGAGGGATACCTTGATTGCACACTGTGATCAGATAGAATACAGGGGATACTGTCAATACTCTTCTATTTTCTGAGATTCTTTGTGTGGACTATGGAGTATGTATGTCTATTTTGGAGTCTGTTCCATGGGCTGCTGAGAGGAATGTGTATTTAATCTCTGTAGTGTGAAAAACTGCACAGATCTGTTAGATCCATGTTTGATATGGTGTTACTTAAGTCTTCGGCTCCCTTGCTAATCCTCTGTGTGTTGGATCTGTCTCTTGGAGAGAGTGGAGTATTAAAATCTCCCACTATGACTGTATTTGGGTCTATCTTATTCTGTAATTCTGAAAGAATTTGTTTGACATATTTAGGGCCTCTTTTGCTTGGTGAGTATAAATTTATCACGGTGATATCTTGTTCCTGGGTTTTACCCTGTATTAATTTGTAGTGTCCTTCTTTATCTTTTTGAACTAATTTTAATGGGAAGTCTAGCTTGTCTGAAATCAGGATGGCTACCCCTGCCTCTTTGGTAGATGCAGTTGCTTGCAAGATCTTGCTCCATCCTTTCATTTGGAGCCTGTTTTTGTCTTTGCTGTAAGATGGTGTCTTGAAGACAACAGATGACTCTGTTTTGTCTGTGAATCTACTCTGCCGATCTTTTCCTTTTTATCAGAGAGTTCAGCCCGTTTACATTTATAGAGATCATGAATAGGTGTAGTTTTTTTTTTTTCCCCTTCCATTTTCCTGTTAGGCTGCGTTTTGCTTCTTTCCTTTCCTTCCTTTCTTGTGTTTCTTGAGCTGCTTTTCCTATTGGGTTCTGGCTATTGTAATTTCTATCTGTTTCTGTTTGGAGGTCCTGTACATTTTCTGTTGGGTGGGTTTCTCCTCTTAGAATTCTCTGTAAGGATGTTTTCTTGTTCACATATTCCTTTAGTTTCTCTTTGCTATGGAAAGATTTGTTTTTTCCCTCAAAAGTAAATTCTAATTTTGCTGGGTATTTAAGTCTGGGTTAGCAGTTGTTGGCCTGCAGGACTTGGATATTGTTCTTCCAGGCTCTTCATGCATTGTAAGTTTGTGTGGAGAGGTCTACCCATGATTCTGATCTTTTTTCCATTTAGTATTCCTCTTTCTTTGTTTTGACTGCATTCAGAATATACTCCTTGTTGTTGAAATTTGAGGCCTTCACTATGAGGTATCTGGGGGTTTTTCTTCTAGGGTCCTGTCTGCTAGGTGTTCTATATGCTTCTGTTTTGGGTGAGGGTGGGGTGAGGTTTTCCCTTTTGTGACTGGGAAAATTCTCTGCAATAATTTTATTGAATATGTGTTGTATACCCCTGCTGATACTCCTCTCCTTCCTCTACTCTGATTATACGCAGATTATATCTCTTCTCCCTGTCCTCTATCTCCTGGGTTAGTCTGCCCTCGAGTTTGACAGTTTCTTGAAGTACGATAATCTTCTGGTCCTTATCAGCTGTATCATCATCCAAAAGAGAGACACAAGATTCAAAATGATCAAATGGCTTTGATTGTGGTTTGCATTGAGGCAAGTGAGCTGTTTATGGTTGCCTGATCAGCTCTCAGTGTGGTAATTTCTTTTAATGAGTTGTATTTTGCTTCCATTTTTTCATGCATTTTGTTTCTCAGGATGTTAAGGTCTTTAGATGAGGAGTAGACTGTACCAATTTTTGCTTCCATTTCTTTCTTGACTTCCTTGAAGATCCTTCAAAACTTCCGTTCTAAATTCCTGGAATTGTTTTTGAATTTTTTCTTGAGGATTTCAAACATTTCTGCTGTGTTAGCCTCAGGTGATTTTTTATTCTCCATCTCCTCTTCGGTCGTACTGTTTTTTGGAGCTGGCGAGTTGGCTTGACCTTTCATAAAATTTGTAATATTTCTTTGTGATTTATGCATCTGGCTTGAAGGAGTTAGGGATTCTTGATTTCCATTTGCACTTACTTTCAGGGGCCTTTAGGTGGCGGCCTTGGCTTGGCTTTGTGCTGGTTCCTGCTGGTCTGCCAGTGGGGACTTGTTTGTATTCTGAGTTCTGCTGTTGAACCGTCCTGCCCTATGGGTGAGGGTGACCATCTCGATAGTTGCCAACACAGTTACCCTAGCCACAGTTAGGGGTGGGTAGGTTCTGTGGCTTTCTCTGCAGATCCGTGCTAAGCTGCCATGTTGTCCTGACGCTTGTGAGCCACTGTTGGGTGTTTGCAGGTCACTGATTTAGCGTGACATGGAAACGTTTCTCTTTTTTGTTTCTTTCCCTGCTAGTTGCTGTGGATCAGGAGTGCTGGCCTCTCAGAGTGAGTGTTGCTGCTGCTGGATGGCATGCCCACCTGTGTGGAGTGTGCCTATCAGAGCAGGTGTTGCCACTGATGGGCGGCTTGTCCACCTGTGCACTCCTGCGGGAGGGTGGGTTCAGGGACCTACTGCTGGAGGGCTAGCATGCTGACCCACACTGGCCTTCTGGGGGTGCATGTGTGTAAGTTCTCCTGCTTCTTTTGGGGGTGTGCTGTCCCAGATTGTTGGAGAGTACTTTTGCTCTCTCTTGATTCTGCTGTGGGGCAGTATGCATGGCCCCAAGCAGGTTCAAGTGTCTGGGTGGGGGTTGGTGCCTACGATCTATCCGCCTCTGCCCTGAGGGGTGCGTGTTTGGGCCGAGGTGACCCTGGTATTACACACGAGCATGAGTGCATCTGTTGTTCAAAAAGTCTGTGCAAACGGGAAAGCCTCAAGCAGAGGACAAATGACCACCAGTCCCTGGGTCCCTGCTGTGGGGGGGGTGTATACAGAGTCAGGCACCCCAGCTGGGGCTTTGGGGGTTGCTAACCTATTGTGTCTCCCCAGCAACTTTGTTGGGAGTTGCTCTGCCCACTGGTAGCTCCTGTGTTCTTCCAGGAGATGTAGGGACCTAGAACCACTAGATATGGGGCTCTTGTGTTCCCTCAGGGCGGGAGGGGAGGGAGGGAGCTCTAGATTCTTTGTCCCCTGGCAATGAGGTCCATGTCAAGTTTTGGGTCTCTGCCAGAGCTCATCTCCTGTAGGGTTGGGGGGGATGGGGAACTTACTGGTCCTGGAGTGTGTGTATGTCCTGCAAGGCTGTGAGATTTTCCAGGGTGAGGTGTGGCAAAGCTGTGCCCTGGCTCTCCCCATCCACAGTGCTGGCCTCCCTCACTGTTGTCTGGTCCTGTTCCTTTCGGTCCTACATCGCCTTCTGGCTCAGCCCAGTCTGTGCATGGTCTGGGTCCCATAGAGCTCCTGCTGTCTGGTCTCTGCACTTGTGGCCGGACTTTTCTGCTGTTGCTTCCGTGCTTGCTGAAGATCTGCAGTCCCGTCGCCAGTGCAGGGGCCACTTTCCAGGCCTGGCCCTCTTCGGGCCGGGATGGAGGGGGTGTACCCCAGAGATTTTCCAGTTTTGTGCAGATTGTAGGCTTTTCTTTGTTTGTTCTTTTTTTGTTTCTTGTGTTTCTCAGTTTGTTTCTGAGTTTGCTGGAATATTGATGGGACGTTGGGTGTTGGAGTTCCCATCTCACTATTTGGTTGGAGTGTTCGGGGGTGCCTCCCTATTGTGTTGGTGCTATCTTCTGTCTCTCCCCCAGAAACTTTCATTCCTTTTCTTTTGTGTGTGTGTGTGTTTGGGTCATGCGGCTCAAACTCTGGGTTTGGGTGCTGACCCTGAGCTCCTCAGCTCAAAGCTAGTGCTCTACCACTTGAGCCACAGCACCACTTCCGGTTTTCTGGTGATTAAGTGGAGATGAGTCTCACAGACTTTCCTATCCAGGCTGGCTTTGAATGTGATCCTCAGATCTCAGCCTCCTGAGTAGCTACACACACACACACACACACACACACACACACACACACACACTTCTTTATTTATTTTTTTTGGTCGGCCTTGAGGCATGAACTCAGGGCCTAGGCACTGACCCTGAGCTCTTCAGCTCAAGACTAGCACTCTACTACTTGAGCCACAGTACCACACTTGCTTTTCTGGTGATTACCTGGAGATAAGAGTCTCATAGACTTTCCTGCCAGGGCTAGCTTTGAATCCTGACCCTCAGATCTCAGCCTCCTCAGCAGCTAGAATAACAGGCATGAGCAACTGATATTTTTTTTTTTTGGCCAGTCTTGGGCTTAAACTCAAGGCCTGAGCACTGTCCCTGGTTTCTTTTTGCTCAAGGTAGCACTTTGTCACTTGAGTTACAGTGCTACTTCTGGCTGTTTTCTATATATGGGGTGCTGATGAATCGAACCTAGGGCTTAATGTAAATGAGGCAAGCCCTCTTGCCACTAGGCCATATTCCCAGCCCCACAGGATACTTTTTAAACTCACTTTGAATGTTCTGTGAAAATCCTTTGACCCAGGCATACATTTTAATAAATTTAATATAGGTGAGAACTTCATTCATCTTCGGGACACAGTTATCTGTGGCAGTCACACATTTTCTCCTGAAGCCATGACAGAAATATCTGAAAGGAAAAGCAAGATCATATCTCATTCAAAATGGACTGCCTGACCTGCTGGAAATCACTCTGTGAGCATATAATTCTGTTTTCTGGGACAGGCTGGCTCTTATGTAGTTGTATTCTTTTTTCTTTAATAAAAGGGACTTCATTATAATCAAGAATTATTTAATTCTTGTCTCTGGTAAGGCAGTGACTACAAAGTACTCTTTATTCTCACTATGATTGAAGATTTTGAGGGCTACCAAAGCAGGGGCAGGAGGACTGAAAATACCAACTGGAGGTGACATAACTCAGACACTACTATGTTATCCAGGCAACATTCACCTGCTGGCTTTCTCCTTCCCTCAGACTCCTCTTTTGTAATGTTACTAGAAGCCAATGCCACTTGCTTTTTGCAAGAGGTAACTTCTTCCCCACAAGTGATTACCTACCCACATGGGACTATACTGCCTAGTTCTGGACTTCTCCAAACCAAGGAGCTGATTTGGGGAAATTTCCAATCAGAGGATGAGATCTACTATAATTCCCTTGAAGGTATTAGTTTCCCAAGGAGGAATTGCTGTCCTAATATGGCTAGAAGGCTTGCTCACCATTGCTGGATAAAAGAGGATGAAAACAGCCGAGCTTAGTAAGATCGTTGGTCCTAGAATGATCACATTGTAAACCATGCCCAAGATGGCAACAACAGGTCCTCCTGCCAACAGCAGCTGCCTCAAACATCCTCTGCCCATTGTTGGAGCCAATATTTATGAGCTAAAGATACAAAGAGCAGTGAGGAGACCTTTTGAGGACACAGGCTACTGCCACTTGTCTCAGGAGGATCTCAGCAAAAAGTGACCCCAGGGGAAAGGAGTCCTCACTAAGAGGGCTTTGTGTAGGACATACTCACCTCATCCAGGGACTTCTCTTTAATGTTCTTTAGCTTAAGGATCTTCTTTAATGCCATGGTTAGGATAGCCCCCTGTACACAGACACCAGTTCGGTAATTCCATGCCCAAGTCAGTGCAAGTGACCAAGAGCGCACAACTTCTGTCAGAAGGAGGCCTAGTACCAACAGCAATCTATACTGCAGATAAGACTCTGCTGCCTGGGTATACTCCAAGAGGTATTTCACCACAAAGGCCAATAGGGAGAAATATACATAGCTGTCAACATCCCCACAGCAACCATACCCAATGTCACAGTGCTATGTTAGGATAGAAAGAGTAGTCTGCTTCACACCACAGTCATCAGGGTTCAAGCAATGAAAAAAATCTTTCCTGGAAGACCAAATGTTACAGATACCCAGCCCACTATAACTGACCCAGGATATTGTACAGGCAAGATTAGAAACTTTTTCCTTAAGGACACCATCATGACCATTACTCTTTCTAATGTAACATAGACCTGTCTATGAGCTGAAATTCATTCTAAATACATGTTTATTCAAAAGTATATATTTGACCTAATTCCAGTATCTCCACACATGGATACATTTCTTTAAATAAAATTAAGACCCTTCTTTTTATCCTTTCAAACATACTTATTTGATAAAAAGGAACAGTGTGCCTACAGTAAGTAGTACTATAGTAGTAAATACCACATGCCTTGATATGTAAAATATCCTTCCACTTGATCTCTACTCCTGAAGTTGTAAACTGATGTCTTATGATCCTATTTCTGAAATGGTATAAAAACCTTGGCCTTCCTAAAATAAAATATGCATTTGGTTCATTCACCTGGCGTCCTCCGTGTCCTGACTTTCAGCTGCAGTAACCCAGGTCCAACAGTATCCTATCAAACATGTTTATTTGATAAAATACCCTTTTTGCACAACACCTTGTCAAAAATATGTGTTCAATTAATAAATTAAATTTCAAAAAAAAGAAGAGCGAGAAGTGCATTTGCAAAACATTCCTGAAAATAAACATCAGCAGTTTAATAGTACAGAAGCGGTAATCAAAGCAGACCAAAACAACTCTAGAGACCCTCCCTCAGGCCCTCCCTACAACCACTCCCTCCCAAGAACAAAAACATGTTACATCAGGTAGCATATGTCTAACACCACCTGCAGGGAGGGAACCACCAGCCCCCAAGAACCACTAAGGACCACCTCCAGCTCTGAGGTCCTGCAATGCTGGGGCACACACTCACACAGGCACATTCAACAACAGTATTAAATACCAAGAGGTGGAGATAATGTGTTTTTATTGAAAATGAAAGAAAAAATATATAAAGATACCATCTTCAAAGACCATCTCACAAACACTGTACGACAGCAAGAGCATACAGAGTTCAGTTACAGAGGGCTAGCATCTAACAGGTCATCTGGTCTCTGGCTATTGTCATAACTACACACATTGGAAATACAAAACAGAAGCAATATGTTTCCAGAGTCCAAAGCAGTCCGTCAGGAAGATGCCACTCAGGTCCTGAAGCTGTAGTGATTCTCCACCGGAGTAGAAGCTCTAGGAATAAAGACGTTGCTGCTAAGGAAAGAGAATTAAAACACAAAATATCCTAAAAAGTCCCTAAAGAGGCACTCTGTTTATAATTACTGGTGCTGTTGATACATGAAGCTATGTGGAAGCTATGTCTGTTCATGATGGAATATAAAATTCTAGGCCTTGAAGAAAAAGGGCTGGCATTCTTTGGAGTCTTTTCAAGTCCTTGTAGCTAATACTAAGGTTGAGGTTGGCAAAAATGAAGCAAAACATACCACAGCAAAAGAAAGCCAAACCAATCCCCCAACCTAAGGAAGAAAAAGAGTAAACTCAAAGCCCACCCACCCATCTACCTTGTTTTCTTACAGCAAAGGTTAACACAGGTATAAGCCAGCACTGAACCACAGACAGAAACAGAGGTACAATTATCTTCAAGTATCTAATGCTGATCTTCAGAAGCCAGACTCTGAGCTAATTTGTATTTTTCTGTTTTCCCAAAAGTAGCTTAATATCACATGTCTCCTAGGCCCTAGGATATTCTCATTAATGAGACTTATGTCATACTCTATAACTCGATCTATAGAGGAGTTCTGATTCTGAGAACTACTATATTCTCTCTGCCCTCCCTCCAATTTTTATTTTTAGGTTTAAATGCAATGATTGGTTCCCCATTGCACACATGCATGGGTTGCTGGTTTACTACCAAGAAGATTAGCTTCTTTTCCAGTATGCATCCAAAATATGGACCTGAGTCACAGAGCCCTTCCTCCTCCCCTGAAGCACTCAGGAGATGGCACCAGATGAAGCCCTTTCTCACACACCAAGGAACTGTGGACCAGTCTCCAGGAAAGGCTTGCAAGGACAGCAGGCTGTTGTTTGGGCTTCTTCCTTCCCATCCCTTTACAGTGCCCCTTTCAGCACTGAGTAAGAGCACCAGCCTCTCCCAGAGGGGAGGGGCAGGGAAGGCAAAGGACAGAACCAATATTAACACTATGTAAAACTTTAAAGGGAGGGAAAGAGGAAACAGTAGATTAAAGAACTTCCAACTCAGGGTTTTAACAAAAGTAATGACAGTGGATATGACTTTGTATGGGAGAAGAAAAACAGGTTTTTATTGAAATATCCAAACAGAATTCAGTTTAAAAAAAGTTACACATTTATCACTTAAGTCTAAACAAACTGGGAGAAAACTCCAGGTTATCAGCATAGCTGTCTGGCTGTGGAAAGCGATTCCCAGTGAATAAACATTATCATACCTGAACTCTTGGTGAGAGATTCTGCCCAGCTTGACTCTCTCATTCTGAGCACAGAATACAGCCATCCTGAAAATTCTCAAGAACAGCTTCTGTCACTGGTTCCACTACAGAGGCTCCCCCTGACAGCACCAAGCAAGCTGCAGATGGAGAGAAGGATGGAGGGTGAGAACTTACCTACTCAAACGTTTTTTCACTGTCTTTAGCCCCAGGGCCTTGGGGCAGTTCACATTCACCAAGAGACAGTGCTGCTGGAGGCAGCTTTCTCTTGTGGCTGGATCTAAGGCAGATGCCAACTGTACAGAGACATCTAGGAAAGGCCTGGATTTTTCAGAACTATCTGAGTCTAAAAGGACCCCAAAATGTCTCTGTTAGTTTTATAAGTTTTGACTCTTCATCTCTAACTGGACAGATTCTGGTACTCTGTTCACTGTGATTATGTAAACTGTACATGGGTCACTGACTCCCTGGCATTGCCCGACCCTTGGATCATCCCACCATCAGATGGCCAGTGAATTTAAACACACACACACACATACACACACACACACACACACACACACACACACACACAAGCACAGGCTTGGTTGTGCTTTATTTGGTCTGTTTGGCTAACAGGTCACAAGGACACCTACGAGGAAACAAGAAATAACTTGGAAAGCTTGTAATCTGGGGAAGGTGTTCTTATGTAAGAACAGGGCAAGCCAGTTTGAAATCATGCCAGCTTAGAAAATCTGCAAAAATTTAAAATGAATGTTCCTAAAAGGATCCAAGTTTGCTCACAGGAAATTTGCTCACTGTTGGTACTAATCTCAAACTGGCCTAATTCTTTTATTTCCAGTCAAAAAGAAAAGAGGTCTCAAAAAGACAGCTGCAGCAATAATTTTTGAATTATTATTATAATAGATGTGTGCATTGCTTTTCCAGTTGTTTCATGATTGAACCGCTGAGGCTCAAGGGAGTGACCTTAAAAGCCACCAAGCTGAACATGCATAAGTAGCATTTTTTTCAAGGAAAAAAATTAACAATCCCAAAAACCTATGGAATTTTTTTTGAGGAGAGTGGAATCAAGAAAGCCTGTCTCCATGCCATGCTATCCAGATGAAAGAATTTGATTACAGATCAGAGCAGCCACCAGCTCTGTAATGAAACAAGGACAGAAGCTCTTCTTGGAAAAGATGGCTCTAAGAAAATGTTTGACATTTTTATCAGTAATAACATAAAATAGTATCTCAGTTACAAGGTTTCATTTACATAAAAATTATACAAAATTGTGTTAGTTGGTCAATTAATATAAAACCCCAGAAATATCAGAAAAATAGTGTTCTCTGCCTCAGCAAAAGAGATCAAAACTTTTTAAAAGGCATCAAACGTTGGGGAGGGAGGGAAACATAAAAGAAAGAAAAGAAAAATCAAAACTATAAATTAGTTCTACCTAGTCACCATGCATCTTAAACATATACTTACTCAAACCATGAGCCTCCAGCTTACCCACACATGGAAAATGCACAGCATAATCAGTACTACTGCTCTGATACCTCAAGGCAAATATGTAGAGAATAGATTTAATAAAAAAAAACTCAATGTAAGGCAACACAGAAGGTGTAAAAAACAGATGCCCAGATCAACTCAAAATGGATCATGGACCTCAACATCAGACCTGAATCTTTGAAACTACTGAAGGACAGAGTAGGAAAGAAGCTAGAACGTATAGTCATAGGAAGGAACTTCCTGAATATAGACCCAGGGGCACAACAGATAGGGGAGAGACTCAACAAATGGGACTACCACAAAATAAAAAGTTTCTGCACAGCTAAAGACATAGCCACCAAACTAGAAAGACAGCCAAACATATGGGAAAGGATCTTCACCAGCACAGCAACAGACAAAGCCCTAATATTTGTCATCTACAGAGAACTCAAAAAACTAACCCCCTCCAAACCCAGTAAACCAATTATTAAATGGGCAAAGAGCTAAAGAGAGACTTCTCAGGAGAAGAGATAAAAATGGCAAAGAAACATATGAGGAAATGTTCAACATCCCTGGAAGTAAAGAAAATGCAAATAAAAACAACCCTGAGATACCACCTCACTCCAGTTAGAATGGCCTATACTCTGAACTCAGCCAACCACAAATGCTTGAGGGGAAGCGGAGAAAGAGGAACCCTTCTCCACTGTGGGTGGGAGTGAAAATTAGTACAACCACTTTGGAGAACAGTATGGAGGTTCTTCAAAACTCAACATAGACCTACCCTATGACCAGCCATACCACTCCTAGGCACCTGAACAACAGGTCTCAGGGTATCAAAAGGACATCTGCACATCCATGTTTATCACTGCACAATTCACAATAGCCAAAATATGGAAACAACCCAGATGCCCCTCTACAGATGAATGGATTAAAAAAGTGTGTTACCTATACACAATGGAATACTACATAGCGATTAGAAATGATAAAATATTGTTATTCGCAGGGAAATGATCAGAACTGGGACAAATAATGTTTAGCAAGACAAACCTAGAACACAGGGCTGGGGATATGGCCTAGTGGCAAGAGCGCTTGCCTTGTATACTTGAAGCCCTGGGTTCAATTCCCCAGCACCACATATACAGAAAATGGCCAGAAGTGGCACTGTGACTCAAGTGGCAGAGTGCTAGGCTTGAGCAAAGAGAAGCCAGGGACAGTGCTCAGGCCCTGAGTCCAAGGCCCAGGACTGGCAAAAAAAAAAAAAAAAAAAAAAAAGTCTTACAAACCTAGAACACAGAGAACAAAGGGGTATGGTCTCCTTGATATATGACTGTTAATGTGGTTGGTGGGGGGGGACAGGTCTGTGAAACAAAAAAATCTTGTCAAATGGTATTTCCACAGGTTTGGGTCAGCGACCTTACATTACGTATCTAAAACGAAACAACTACTAAACATAAACAGGTGTAAAATAGACCTCTCAGTGGATCACAATAGCTCAACAGCTATGTATGTATGATCATATAAGACAGGATAAGCAAATTCTATTATTGATGCTATATTTAAAGTTCTAGGTGAATTTCCTTTGTCGTACACCATGTGGCTACTGTATATGGTTTTTGGTACACTGGGTATTGTATATATGCCTACCTGATCTAGGGAAGGGAAAGAAAAATGAAGGTGTAAGATATCACAAGAAATGTACTCACTGCCCTATTATGTAGCTGTACCCCTTTTGCACAACAACTTCTCAACAAAATTTAATTAATTAAAAAAAAAAACAGATGCCCAGAAAACTGTCAAAGACTCCCTTACCTACTCTGCTTCTGTTAGACTAGGAAAATACCAAGATTAATACCCCAACACTTGCCATTGCTTACCCTGTACACCAAAGCTTGAAATGGACTCCAAGTCAAACTCTGAAAACCTTGACAATCCTCTAGCTCCTTGAGGGTTCATTTGCCAACTGTTAATCATGATACTTTGCTTCCAGGCATTTGGTATGTTACCATGCTGGTTCACAGTGCATACAAAGTAAGACTATGTTCACAATACTGCCATGACACATCTGCCCAGATCAAGATTGTTATTTCACATCAACATATAACCAAGAAGCACAGTCCTGTGCAGAACCAGGATCAGTTCAGTTTCACTCCCACCCTAGGAATGCAAATTAGCTCTTTCTTCTCTCCCAGTACAACCCATCATCATTTCAGTGCTTGGGAAGCCACCATTACTCCCAAATCCACTGACCCATTCCAACAGAGAAGGAGGTATCTCTAAAGCTGCTAACTACCCCAAGTTGAGCATAACCCCAGTAACTGCACAAGAGAGTTAAGAGCTGAACAGGGCTGGGCTCCTGGAGACCATCAGAAAGATGGTTAGAACTTACTGGTCCACTGAAGCCCACCAGCTACGAGATCATCAGGCACATGAAGGACAGGATGAGCCTGGTGAGGCAGAAGATACACTCAAACCTTCTCAGGGAGGTAGCATCTGGTCCAACTTCATTCAGCTCTTCTTGCCGCAGTCTCCTAGTCTTAACAAAGCATATCTCTTCCTGTTACACATCTCCTCAGAGAAAAAGACACACCCTAGCTTCCCTCCCATAGTTTCTTTGTCTGAAGGCTCTGAAATAGCACATACAAGTCTCTCCTTTAAAATTATACACATAGTATTTACCTTCTAGAGAAAAATCCCTTTCTGTGTATGTGCATATTTATTCCAGATAGGGAGCATTCCAAGGTACAGAAAATGATGAGAACAAGAGCCCTTCCTTCCATCCCCAAAAGGCCTACCCCTGAATAAAGTCTAGGGATAACTTCCTTTGTCAGGGCCCCCGCCCTTTCTGAAGGATGCTGTGGTAAAAAGCAAAGTAGCAAACTAGATTTTAATCATACAATCAGCTACCACAAAAATGTATTCTGTCACAAGGCAGCCACAAAATCTCCCTTCAGACTCAGGAAGAGAAGCAGGGCTGAGAGAGAGAGAGAGAGAGAGAGAGAGAGAGAGAGAGAGAGAGAGAGAGAGAGAGCCCATGCTTAAAATAGTATGATAGTGAAATAGGAAATAAAGCAGAAGAGCAAAGGGGAAGCCACCCCTAGGAGACCGCCCCACCCAGGACAGCTGCAGAATTCACACCCTCCTGTCTTAGGCCTAGCATCCGGTATGTGGAAAACAGGATGAACCAGAGATGCCTACCTTCTGCAGTTCACATCAGAAGACTCATACTTGGGCAAAGGACACACATCTTCCATTAAGAGCTCCCTGTTCTTGTGGGCTACGTGGGACAGAGGAGAAAGCCATGAAAATGTTATACAGGAAAAGAGGCCAGCATTGTCCACTGGGTGTTGGTTTCTGTAAAGAGAAACCAAGTCACAAAACTTCAACATACACCCAGAAGACAATATTTAAAATACACTTCAGTAAACAGTTCTGTTGATTAAAAGTACATCTCCCCAACTGCCTCATCTCAGTCCAAATTTTCAAAAATGCTTTTGGTGCTTTGCCGATGACTCATGAACCTTCAGAGCTTCTTACTTGGAAGTGGTCCGGATGGGCTTCAAAGCACTTAAGCCATGATGGTACTTCCCCTTGGGATGTTCATCATCCAGAATTCTGAGCTGGGAATGTATAGACACATCCAGGGAAAGGCCCTCAGCTCAGGCTGCTGTTTTCCAAGGCATCCTGGTAATTCATCTGCTCGACCGAAAGGGAACGAGACATGAGCACTTAACAAATATTACATACACAGAAGAGGCAAGTCCAAGTGCCAACTGCTCAACCACACATTACCTCACCCAAACTGAGAAATCCCAACAGTCAGGAGACCATTAGGTTCACTCTTGGTGTTGTATAATGTAATGTTTGTTTGCTTGCTTTTGCCAGTCCTGCGGCTTGAACTCTGGGCAGGGGTGCTGTTGCTGAGCTCCTTTTGCTCAAGGCAAGAATTTGAGCCATAGCACACTTCTGGCTTTTTGGTGGTTAACTGGAAACCAGACTGGCTTTGAACCACAATCTTCACATCTCAGCCTGTCTAATAGCTAGAATTACAGGCCTGAGCCACTGGTGCTCAGCCAAGTCTCTATTTTTATAGACTATTGTCTTTCCACAACAACCATACAGGTAGAAAGTGTGCACATGGTCCCAGGCTTGCCGGCTGCACCCATCAAACAAAAGCTTTGGTTCACAGCAGTTATGCAACTTCAGAAACACCTGGGTGGACCTGAGAGTACACTGCTCTGTGTTGACACTCATTCCTTCCATTACAAACAAGGTAGGTTTCAAGAGGAAAAAGCAGTGACCCAATGCTAAGAAAAGAATTCCTTCTTATATAAATTCTCATGTATAAGTGGACATAATTTAATTGCTAGGGATTACGGTACAAAATAGTGAAGTAGAGAGACTGCTGAAACCAGAATTCAACATAGCTACTTCTTACCTTTAATCTGCTCATAATCACAGAAAAAAAGAAAAAAACAAAGTATTGGATCCATTAAGAAAGATATACAAAAAAAGTACAAGACACTTACTAGATCTTAGTTGATACTGGTACTCTACAGAGTAGGTACAAAAAATTACAGGACCAAAATGTATCCAATGCCTAACTTTTGAAACTGTACATCAGTTTTATAATAAAAACTTAAAAAAAAATTAGAGGACCATTGTGATCTGCATACCCCCTGCTCAGAAGACACTTCTTCAAGTGTTCAATACATAGCTGCCAAGATGTGCTACATGCTGATAGAAAGCAAACTTCAACACATTTCTAGACTGACACTTTGGAACTTAATTAGGACTCTGAATAAAAGGTCACAAGGAATTTTCTACATGTTTAAAAGTTATCTTGGGGCTGAGGATATAGCCTAGTGGCAAGAGTGCCTGCCTCGGATACACGAGGCCCTAGGTTCCATTCCCCAGCACCACATATACAGAAAACGGCCAGAAGCAGCGCTGTGGCTCAAGTGGCAGAGTGCTAGCCTTGAGCGGGAAGAAGCCAGGGCCCTGAGTCCAAGGCCCAGGACTGGCCAAAAAAAAAAAAGTTATCTAATATACTTTTTTGGTCCAAGATCAGGACTCAAACTCAGTACCTAACTATCACTTTTGCTCACTGGCTAGCTCTACCAATTTCTAAATAATATAACTTAAAGAAGACATGACATGGAAATTAGAAAATGTTTTTAGCTAAATTGTATGAAAATTTATGGGCTGTAACTACAGGGGATTCAAAGTAAAATTTTGATTGCTTGAAGATCAGTGCTTTAAGTTAGGGATTGACATTTTCTGTAAATGATCAGATAATAAATATTTTTAGACTTTTGTGGACCAAGAGACCAAAACATCAAGGATTTTATACAGGTATTTTGATGATAAATCAAAATAGAGCATTACAAAACATTTAATAAAATTCAGGTTATAGAAAGAGTTGGGTTTTTGTAATACAGGTCTACTAATGAGGAAATATTTTACTTAATTAAGGTTTAAAATATTTTCCCCTTTCACTGAAATCTTGCAAATCTTCATGCACCAATGTTGATTTGAATAAAAGTCTGCAACTTCATTTTTGAGAATACCTTCACAAAGAAAGGCAATGCCCAAATATTTAATTTGATCCAGGATCCTGTGGTCTGAACTGGCCATACTCATCTTTCAGAAGGAGCCTGTGGTCTGAACTGGCCACACTCATCTCTCAGAAGGCATGATGGTATTCTACTGCTTCCTTTCCTGCTTTATTGGTGTTCTCTCTCTCTCTCTTTCCCTCCCTCCCTCCCTCCCTTCCTCCCTCCCTCCCTCCCTCTCTCTCTCTCTTTCCTTCTCCCTTTCTTCATTCAGCACTAGGGATTGAACTAGACCTTTGCATTTAGTATACAATCACTTTACCACTAGGCTACTAATCCAGCCCAGTGGATTTTAAAATGTAGAAATGTTCTCTGTACATCAATGAGATTCAAAAGGCACTGTTAGAGCCATTATCTGAATTAGAAAATACATCCATTACAAATGTATATTGGAAGAGTTTTACCTTTTGACAGCACAGAAGTTTAGAAAGTAGTTTAATATTTTTTATGATTCAAACATTAGTTGTAATAAAATTACTTTCCCATAGTATCATTTTATATCCTACTAGCAATGTATGTAGTTTTTCTATGTTCTTGCCAGCACTTGGTGGTGACATCAGTTTTCTTTTAATTTCTTTTTAACAGGACTGGTGTATTTGTGCTGCTCTAATGGAATGCTATTTGACATCTGTGGTTCCTTTCTCCCACACACTCTTTTTGGCAAGTCTTATTCTTCTATTTTTTTTTTGCTTTAGTTATTTTATGGTTAAAATCTCACGTTTCTTCCCTGGGCTGGATTCAGGATCAGACCATACCTTCCTACCCAAGGCCTCTCACATAGTTGGAATGACAGGCATGTTCCACCAAGCCCCAATCAGCTTGTTGGTTGAAATGGGTCTCCACAATTTTTTGTTTAGGTTGGCCTCAACTCTAACCTCTCTACCTTCCAAGTAGCTAGGATGTAAGAGTAAGCTACCACGTGCAACTTTTGAGTCTTTTATCTATTTCCTAACAGGATTTTCAGCATTGAATTCACATAGTCCTTTATGTCTACTGGATTCAAGTCATTTATCAGCTAAGAGATTTGCAAATATTTTCTCCCAAGTTTTTTTTTTCAAATTTTTATTATCAAACTGATGTACAGAGAGGTTACACTTTCATACGTTAGGCATTGGATACATTACTTGTACATTGTACAGTACTTGTACATTGGATACATTACTTGTACCAGGAACCCACCCCTTTTTCTTTAATAGATTTTTTTAGACAGGGTTTTTCTCCCAGCACCAGCCTCAAACTTATGATTCTCTTATTTATGCCTCATACACAGTTGGGATTACAAGTCTGTGCTACTACACCCAGTCTACTATTTGAAACAAGGCTTACTGATTTTTGCCTGAGCTGACCTTGAACCATGATCAGTCCATCTTTCCTTCCTACATAGCTGGTATTGTCACCATGCCTGAAAAAAGGTTGTAATTCTGATAAAGTCTAATTTATTTATTTTGTTCCTTTTATGGATTATGTGATAAGCATCCTGTCTAAGAATGCTTTTCTACTCCTAAGTCAAGAAGGTTTTCCTTATATGTTTTCTTCCAAAAGTTTTGTAGTTTGACATCTTACATTTACATCTATCATAAATTTTTAGATAATTTTTCTGTAACCCAGAAAAATTAGGAGTGGAGTTTAGGTAAAAGTTTGGTTTCATTGCTTATGCTTATCTGATTGTCCTAACCTAATTTATTAAGAAGACATTGGCATGGAGGCACAGTTCGAGTGGAAGAGGGTTTGCCTCATAAGCTCAAGGCTTTGAGTTCAAACTGCAGTACTGCAAAAAAAAAATAATAATAAAATGCCTCATTTTTCCATCAAATTGCTTTTGTGTATATGTGAAAAAGTTAGCCAAACCTGTGTGAGTCTGTGTCTAGAGTCTACTCCATTGATTTATCTCTGCATGTGAATACTGGAACTGCTGACTTGGGTCCCAAGCTATAAATTAAATCTAAAAATCGGGTAGTATGATACTTGGAATTTTATTCTTTTTCAAAAGTGATTTAGTTGTACTAGTTTTTTGCCTTTCCAAGTGAACAAAGCTCAAAAGTTAGAGAGTTTTTTTTTTATCAACATTATGTTGCATTAGGGCATCAGAAAAGGAAAACCTGGAATGCCACCCATTAATTAGTATGCTTACATAAGAGTGACATATTAGTAATGGGAAGAGTCTTTACAAGTTTCATTCTCAAAACAATGTACAGAGCACCTTCTATGTGCAGGACTGTTCCCAATAGTGGGAATAAGAAGAAGACATGGCTAGCACACTAATTTCTTTGTGTGTGTGTATGTGTGTGTGTGTGTGTATGTATGCGTGCACAAGCAAAAATGTGTGCACGAAACAGCATGTGCTACTCCGAGGCACTCTCCTCAGCTTTTCTCTCTTTTTTCCCTCAAATCTGTGCTCTACCACAACTCCACTTTCTGGCTTTTTGGTGGCTAACTGAAAATAAAGAGTCTCACAGACTTTCTTGCCTGGACAGGCTTCAAACTGTGATCCTCTGTTCTCAGCCTTCTGGGTAGCTAAGATTATAGGCATGAGCCACTGGTGCCTGGCCACTAATTTCATTTTTGTCATCTCCAAAATGCCCAGTGACAGTTTGCAAGAAGCTTACTAATGGACTTAACACAGTTGTCCCTCGCTATATATATCACAGTTCACTTACTGCAACTTCATTGTATTGTGGGTTTCTTTTTAAATAGGTAAATAGTGATCTCTCACCTACCATGGGAGCTACGTTCCAAAGATCCCCACAATAGGTGAAAATCTGCAAAGTAGCACTGTGTTAGATAGTTGTCCCTTGCTATACTGCAGTTCATTTATTGCTACTTCACAGATTTTTCACAGATTGCTACTTCACAGATTTTTTTACTCCAAAAACTCATTATCTCTTTGGATTAAACTACTTAGTACTATGTCTGTAGGTAGAATTCCCCCTTAGCTGGAAACAAAAGTGAAGTGTGCAGATTTTGAAAGATAGGGACTGAATGCTCATTCTGCCATCAGCCTTCAGCTACTGAAGCTTCCGTTCATTCACAACTTCCTTGGTGCACATACCTGGCACACATTATTGAAAGGAATTAAAGGGATAATGAAAAATACAGTGAAAACATTTCATACATACTAACAATACCTCCCTGGGCTGCCCTGATAAACTGTACAGCCCATCTCAACTACTTCCTCTTTCATCTAACTGGCCCATCTCTAGGGTCACCTCATTCCCCTTCCCATTGGGTCTTCTCACCCCTATATCTCTGCAACAGGATACTTCCAGCAAGAACACTTGCAGGGCAAACTGTCCTACTCATCTGCATCTCTGACTCCTTGCACAGTACAGAGTCAATGGAAATATTTTTATGTTGCTCTGCACACTGTGTATGTGTAGTTAGCATTTTAATACTGAATCACTAACCACAATATCTTAACCATTCACTTCTGTTAAGACATTCTAGTTTTTTTTTACTTATTGAGTATAATAAATAATTAGTTCATTTGTCTCTTTCTGGAGTCCATGGATACACTCCTCCACTAGTAAGAGAATTGTTGTAGAGTTGACTTCATCGTGATTAGGGAAACATGGTAGGAAATGTTGGGGGGAATAGAGCTGACTCCACCTTGATTGTTAGGTCAACCTGACCCCAAAATTCTTCTTCTGTCAATGGCTTGCTTGTTATTTGCTCTACCCCCTGCATCAACCTCCTACATCTATGCCATGTGAGCTTCACTTGTTGTTTGCTGTAACCCTGCATCATGCCCCCACATCTGTGCTATGCTTTTACCTTTAGAGGATTGCTGGGCGTCACGGTGGCAGCTCCCAAGTCTGTGCTGCATCTATTGCTGGTCAGTTCACTTTATGCTTCCCCAATAAATCCATCTTTTTGCTTGAGACTGTCTCTGAACAGTGGACTCTTGGAGGGATGGGGAATCCCCTCCTTCAAACTCTGTAATATTCCTTAGCCCCTTAACAAGAATAAGATTAAGACTATGGTTCCTAGAGCATGAGCAGGGGCAGGGGTGTAACTTCGAGCACTTGCCTAACATGTGTGAGTCAATTGGGTTCAAACACCAATATTACAAAAGAGGAATGGAAAAAAAAAAACTACTGGAAACTTACCAAGTTTTCCCCAATAGCTTTGTTATAAAATATTAGAATATGTATTCTAGTAGTATTGCAAAAAACAACTGCTATTAAGCTTTGGTATTTCAGTTCTATTTTGTTGACCTGAGGCTGCCTCTATCCAACTTTCCCTGGGACACTGGCCAGAAAGAGAGGAAGCAAGGGAAATTTCATAGCCAAAGCTCATGACTAGCATGTATCAAATAGCAAACTGTTTACTTGAACATGAGAAGAGAATTTTTGCCAATTCCTTTAAAAAAAAAAAAAAGCTGGGTGTTGATGGCTCATGCCTGTAATCCTAGCTACTCAGGTGGCTGAGATCTGAGGATCGCAGTTCAAAGCCAGCCTTGCCAGGAAAGTCTGTGAGACTCTTATCTCCAATTAACTATCAGAAAACCCGAAGTGGCAAGGGGGCTCAAGTAAAAGAGCACTAGCCTTGAGCTAAAGAGATCAGGGACAGCACTTAGGCCCAAAGTTCAAGCCCCATGACGGAGGGGAAGAAAACAACAAAGAATCATTATGGACCCTAGGCTGTCCTTGAACTCGATCTTTCTGTCTCAGCTTCCTGAGGGCTAGGGTCGACCATCACACCTGGTTTGGCAGCTATTACTTCAAAACCAACCAACACAGGATTGTGGGAAGACGGCGGAGGAGCGGCTGAGCCCTGCAGAGCTCCCTCCGATATCGTAGTTTTCTCACCTCATAGAAACTATTTCTCCGAGAAAGACAGCCAAAGTAAGTTCTAACAGTACAGGGATTCTGAACAGGAAGGAAAAATCGACTTTGCTGGTCTGAAAACACAGTTTTGAGCTCCGGGCGGCGTCCCGCCGCGGCGCCAGCGCCGGCTCCAGCACAGTGCCGGGCACAGCCCCCCCGCACTCCACGCAGCTAAAGCAAGAAATACTCCAGATGGCAGCCAAGCACGGAGGACCTGACATCGCAGAGACAGCGTGAGTACCCCACAAAAAAAAAATTATTCTCGCTTGTGCCCACAGTCCAGCTTCTGGAAGGCATCCCTGTCCCCACCGCCAGAGCAAAGCGCCATCTTTGCCACTGGCATAGGGTCAGACCAGACTGGAACTGAAGCGGGCCTGGGGAAATCGAGGTCAAAAAAGCCATCTTTGAAAAGGGCAGGAGGGGCGGAATCAGTGAGAACCAGCTCCGCCCAGAAGAACGCCCCCTGCCCTGGTGGGAGGCGAGTCCGGTTCTTAGCCAGAGATGCCCCGCCCTGCCCGCCGGAACTTCCAAACTTAAAGCAAAAGCTGCGAGCAGCTACCAGGGGCACGGAAACAACAGACGGAGGAACAAACAGTTCAGGGGACAGCTAAATGGTCCCGTCACAGAGGAAACTAATTCCCAGCCCAAAACGGAGCTGCATTCCATAGCTACCTATGCCAAGGAGGCTGCCTCCCTCAGGCAAGCAACTCTTAGTGGAGCAAAACAGGCCAGAGGCGCCACGCTCTGCTGAGTTCACAGTCTAGTCAAGTCCAGGCATCAAAGGCAGCGGCCCCACAGCAGACAGAGGAGCCACAGTTCCTGTGACTGCCCACGTCCCCATCGACAGAGGACGCCCAAGGCCTGCCTGCAAGCTGTGCGAACCACAGAGACCCACGATTGCTCCAACAGGGGAGAAGGTCAGCACAGAACCACCCCTTGCCAACTGAAATCAAGTCAAACCAGCCAATCAGGAAAATAGACTGCAGTCCATTGCAGGGAAAGCAGAGACTGGTTTCTTTTTCTTTTCAAACATTTTTTTTTAACTTTTCTTTTAAATATTCTTTTTAATTTTTTCACACCTGAAACATCATTGGCTGTTTTTTTTTGTTTGTTTTCCATTTTTACTGGTTTGTTTTATCAAGTTTTTTTTGTGTTTGTTTATTTGCTTGGGTTGTCCCTTTTCTGTTATTTTCCTTTTTATTTACTTATGCTTCCTTGTTAAATAATTTTTCTCTGTTTTGTGTATCTGTCTTCCAGTATTTTTACTTCATTTGTCTCGTTACGTCCTCTTCCTTTAAAAACTACTTTCCTATAAATAACACCTACACCCTTTTCTGCTAACTCTCCAGTGTCTGTCATTTTATCAATGTTCTTTCTACTGATTCTACTCTTCTCCACATTTCCACGTCACTGAAACTAAACCAAAATCACCACCACCCCCCCAATACACT